>NW_009712771.1:0-527 GCF_000703405.1 Apaloderma vittatum
AGTTTTAGCTTTGCAATATATTAAACTAGAAGCAATTTTGAAATATTGTTGGATGAGATCTTTAAAGTGGAGTTTACAGAAATGTAAAATGTTATTTTTCTCAGGAATTACGAACTTCTACCTGTAATTTGAAGGTTTCTCACTCAAAGAGCCTCCAATGTGTCTGCCAATTAGAGTTTAAACAGACATCTAAAACTTAATTTGTACCGCACACACCTGGAAGTTGTCAGTTAATGTTACCTTGAGTCACAAGAACATAGTACGCAAGTATTATTAGTGCAATATGTATGTTTTCTCCCAACACCCCATTTTTGTACTATGCAAATGAGAAGCCCTCACTTCACTCTAACAGATACATATAATTCTTTTCAAAAGAAAGGAAGTTTTCAGTGATCTAGTTACTGAATAACAAACAAATCTAGCTTGCCTCTCAATGACCTGCACCTAAGACTCAGATCATTTCCATTTTCAAAAAAAAGGAGATATGAAGTGTTCCTTACTGCCTGTGTAGCTTCTCTGTGGTTCCT
>NW_009712771.1:651-1594 GCF_000703405.1 Apaloderma vittatum
GCGCCCGGTAGGCAGCTCACACAGCCGCTTGCTTGCTCCCAGCAGGGCGGCGGGGGAGAGAATTGGAAGAGTAAAAGTGAGACAGCTCAGGGCTTGAGACAGATCAGTAGGTTCAGCAAAAGAAGGAAGTCATTCAGCACTTTCCACCGGCAGGCAGGTGGTCAGCCACCTCCAGGAAAGCAGGGCTCCCTCAGGAGTACTTGGGAAGCAAATGCAGGTTCCCTGTTCCTTCCTCCAGCTCTTATTGCCAAACACTGCCCCGTGGTACGCGACAGACCCTGGGGACAAAACCCTTACAGGGAACAGAACTATTCAATGGATCATCCTCGAGTAAGGAAAGCTCAAAGCAAAATTGCTCTAAAAAGCAACATTGCTCTGAACACAAACATCTTATTTCAAACCTGAAAGCTGACAGACAGGGACTTCCAAAATCAAAAATCCCAAACCAACATGCAGTAGAATTTGGTCTATTGGGCCTTTCCCTGTTTAATTCTGCAGATAAGAGATCATCTTCACAGTCTGGTGAAAGCCTTGATCCTAAACACCTTAAATGCTAATGGACAAAAATCCCCAAGTTTTATTATAAAAGGGACATGTGACTGTACTTAACAGTTCAGGCAGCGGCTGGAAGAGAAAAGCATTCCTAGAACCCTAGAGGCAATTAAGGACTATGGCATCCAGAACAGTAGTCCAGTATAACACTTGCAGTTAGAGAAAAATAAGGCATTGCTTCAGACTAGAGTAGATCAATGTGCACACACTCAAGTCCCAGGAAGGCAAGGGAACAAATATTCAAGAAACTAGCTGATGCTTGGAGCTGTACTGCTGTTACCACTATACTCACAGCTCCCCTGGCCCTCTCAAATACGAACACCACTGTGTCTGTGACTACGTTCCCATTCCTGCCACATGTTGTCCAACCTGAGCTAGTGTTTAAATAAGG
>NW_009712772.1:0-12459 GCF_000703405.1 Apaloderma vittatum
TGTCCCTCTCTCCTGAGTGGGACATGACAAATGGGTCTTAAGCTTTATAATTGTACAGAATACTGACCAGTAGAAACTATACCTAAAATTCTAGATAAACATGACTAAAATATTAATCTTGAAATAAGGAACTTTAGCATTTATTTAAATGCTATCCTGTCTTGTGATTATAGGAATAGTTCAGTTGTGTAAATATAGACATCTAGAGTTACTTGTAATATCCTGAGATCTCAAAATATTCAGGGAACATTGACAAGGATCTCACAGGAATTTAAGTTTGCTCTACCCGTTTGGTTTGCAGCCAGAGTCAGCGGCAAAATCTGGACTATGTCAATTTACACCAGTCATCCATTCTTGGTCAGCTAAAAAGAAACCCAAGGAAAAGAATTAACTGTAGATGTCTTTCATACAGTTACGTTTGTCCGAGTTTGTCATGTAGGCTTTCTTACAAATAGTGAACAGAAGTAATGATTTCTGCTATAAGGCTCATCTATTTCTTGTGTCTAAAAATGTCTCTCATTTAACACATTCAGATTTAAAGGTGAAGTTCACCTCCAGAGTATAAAAATCAAATTTAGGAACCCAAATATGTTACCCATTACATTTTCAGGATAATCTAGTAGGGCTTTTTAACACATAAATTTTCTATTAATCCTCACGTTACAGACATCTAATTTTAGGAATTTACATGCTTGTGAAGTGTTGCACGTTCATCATAGACAATGAAAAAACAGTACACTTGGTGAGTCTTGCTTTAGTCAACCATAAAGTTTTACAGTGCTATTTACTGTGCCCTGCAGCATCCTCCAGGCATCCAACTGCTAATTCTGGAGGATGAAGAAGTTTTGTGCATCCCATGTAACATCTTCTGGTCCCATGCAAATACTCCCAGTATCTTACAAAGCCTCAAATGGTACTTAAACCTATTTTTAGCTCTCTGAACTAAGACCCTATGGTCTGTATGGACAATCAAATATGATACCTGTTGGAAGTGCCTAATTCTGTCTTGATGTCTAGAATCTGGGTATCAATCCTAATCTGACTGATCAAAGTTCACTTTTTCTTATCTAAGCAGATTTTTTTATAATTTATCAACTTATTATTAAGTAATTTTTCACTACTACACTCAAAAAATCTATGTATTCACTTTTTCAGTCAAAAAGTAAAACTCTAACAAATTACTTTTTTTTTTACTTGTACCATATAAGTGACAAGCTAGCTAAACATCTCAGCTTCATCATAGCTTTCTGCTTGTATTTTTATAATTGTTAAATTCTTAGATAACATCTGAAATCAGAAAAGACAAAGCTAAATTTGTAAAATTTACGTTTGTGAAAATTTGTAAAATGTGTCAGCTGCCAAGTATATATCTTTTCTTCATTATATACCGCTATTCACACTAGTATTTATTTTATAATAAAGACTACTAAAAATCTTCTCAAACTATTCCTTACATCAGACTTCAAAGTTTTGTGTAGGTAGTCATTTTTAAAGACAAGTTGTCAATGAAAACTAAGAAAGGAAGGAATTCAGACATAACCTATTTTTAAAATGTTCCCAGTGAGCTATAAATTTAGAGATATTTCAAAAGAATAATCTATGTTTTAAAAATTGTATTGCATGTCATAGGCAACTTTTTCAAATTTTGTGAAATTTCACATCAGTAGGCCACTGCAAACACAATTTTGTAATGGTTGAAAGTTCTGAGAAGCAACAAACATGTTCACAGGAATGAGGGTCTTGTTTTGCTATGTTTCTTTGTTTATTTTGGTTTGGTATTTTTTTTTTAAATCTTGCAAGTTGAAGCACAAAATAAGTTTTTACTTTTATGATAGTTTTCTTTCTCACCACCTCAAAAAAGTGGACATGAAAGTATTCTATTTCACAGTTCAGACTAAAGTAGCTTTTCTATGTGTATGCCTGAATTTAATCTTTTATCTGCAGAAGTTTTTCTCTCATGTATTTCACTTAAAATTTCTTTTTCTGCGTTATTTACTGACACAGTAAAGCACTTTCATTCTACTTGTTT
This sequence comes from Apaloderma vittatum, assembly GCF_000703405.1. Classification (NCBI taxonomy): domain Eukaryota; kingdom Metazoa; phylum Chordata; class Aves; order Trogoniformes; family Trogonidae; genus Apaloderma; species Apaloderma vittatum. The sequence continues at coordinate 2,030 of NW_009712772.1, forward strand.
TGAAGATTGTATTACTTTTGTCAAAAACATTAAAAGTTTACACTTTGTTGACAACTTGAGAGACCTTTACAAAAGTGATTGTGGAAATTTTTTTAAGTGAGACTTAAACAGAGGAATCCTTTAAAATGCTTGTAGGAAGAGAGAGGGTAATGTCATTTCTGTGGAGCTTCAGTGCTTCTAAAGTCTAAATAAAATGTCCTCAGATAAACCCTAGGTGAGATATTTGCTAACAGGTTGTGTAAGAATTTTTTGGGAGGCATAAAATTTAAAGTTTTGTGATAACAGAGTGTCTTCAACCATAGCTGCAAAGCATTTCTAACTGTATCAAACATTTCACTATAGTATGAATGCGCTTAATGAATGGAGTTTAGATGCTACTGCCTCACCAAAAAAAAAAAAGATTAAGCGAGCCATATCAGTATGAAATTAATAGAAGTATTAACAGTTTAAAACTGGATGTACTTTCTCTCAAGAAAATAAAAATGGAGAATTTACCTCAGAATAATATAGTATATATTGACAGGAAGATAAATAAAACAGTTTCTTAATAACAATGACAAATATTATTACAATACTACGACAGTATATAGCAGAAGGCCCAAAGAAGGCTAGGAGAATCATATTTTTGTACAAATGTAAAAAAAAGATAGACGTAACTTTTCAAGGTAATGCTTTCAGTGCCATTTGTATACTTGATCTGGCAACTCATAAGTGAAAAATTAGTAAGCAGTCATGTGAACAAAGTAGAATCCATAGCTGTTCTCTGTTTGGGGAGATATCTTAGTAACAAAACTTCTGTTCTTTGACTGCAGCCCTAGGAATCTTGCATCCCTCTTGGAACAGTAAGAAAGCTTCCAAGATGAGGAGAGAGACACTTTCTACTCTATTTCTTGCTGCTCCAGGATTGATAAAATCAGCTCAGTCACAGTGATGAGGAACAAGGCATCAGCCGGAATAACTGCTCCGGCAGATGAGAAAACATGGCTAATCTAAAACAGGAGGGAAGGAGGATGCAGCCTTGAGCGTCTCAGGCTGCAGGGGGTGCCTGCTGCTTCTCTCTGTGAATAAGCTGGAGATATCAGTGGCCTCGCAAGAAGAAGGCACTCCGGCTGAAGGACCAGGGGAAGGAGCTGCAGGAGATGGTAAGAAAGCATCACGGTATCTACTCAAGGAATGAACAGGAAATGGACAGGTTCTTTAGAAAGACCCTGCAGAGACAACATGCATGCCACCTAGGGACAGGCTGTTTTGACAAGCTGTCAGATAAAGAGACTTGATACAGTTAACTATTTTATGCATGTTTAATTTAACTTCCAGAAACAAAACCCCAAAAATCTAATTTAAACTGACTGCAAATGCAATTGATGCTCAGTTTTAAAAAAACTTTGTTTTTCATCACCAAGTGAAATTTTATTTCAAAGCAAATTTATTAATATTCAAAACCTAGGAGGAAAGATAAAGCAAAAAACAAGGAGTTAAAAAATTATGTAGAGAAATTATAAACTGAAATCTGAAATATAGAATCTTTTATTAAGTGCTGGTATAAAACTTTCTCCAAAATACTGCAAATCCCTCTAGTTGTTTCTCAGACCAGGAGATCAAAGTTGATTTATTTATTTTTTACTTTTGATAACAAATAGAGGTAAATAAAGAAATTAATAATAGATTAGTTATTCAGTTTGAAGATCTATTTAATCCTATTAAGTTGAATAAAATTACTGCATTGTCTGTTGAGAATTTGATCCTACAGACTCCAGTTATAAAATGTACAATAAATATTACAGTATTCAATTAAAAGGCAGATATATCAGTGATTACAGTCTTTATCTGGAGTTGATGAAACATGAATTCAATTTTTGTTCAAATACAATCATCCTTTTTATATTTAGGTGAATTTCCAGAAATTATTTGTGTCCGTCCAGTGGAATTACCACCAGTAAAAACAAACAGATTGCACAGCCATAATTTAGCAGCAATTTAAGAAGCTGGACTTTTATGTCTGTTAGATACTGCTTCTCAGCTGAGAAGCAGTACATCTGCAACACAGTAGGAAGGCCTGTCATACTCAAACATGTATTTTAAGCCCCCATGTTTGATATGTTAGTGTTCAGTTACAGAGTTTTGTCAGCTACACGTATATCCATCTAGGCATAACTTTAAGCTCTCTGGACCTCAGTTCCCAAGCTCTGAATTGAAGTCAATAGTAATTTCCTGCTTGACAGGATTTTCTAAGAGTAACTACATTAAAGATGCAGGGGTATTCAAATCACATTATATCTAAGATCATAAAGATATTATGCCATCATTACACGAATAATTAGGTCTTTTGTATCTGGCTTACTTACAGCTTATATCTATTTTTTCACTCAACTCTATTGAATCAAAGCAGTCTAAAAAACTACAGTTTTTAAAATCTTCTGAAAGCATTTGAACCTAGCTGTGAACTTTATGACACTGGTTAATTCTGAAAATCATTCATTAAGATTAATTATATGTATGTGAAAATTACTTAAATTATTAGAATGGTTCTGAGATTAAAAAATGCATTTTTTCTGTTACTAAAGCTTGTTGCAAGTTCTTCCCATAGCAGTCTACTTTTTGTATTCATATGCTGATTTCCAGTTGATAATTCAAAACTAGAGTCAGCTTCTAAAAATTTTGCTTGTATGAAGAATTTGTTAAAATTCAAGGGAAGCATTTCTTTTTTCAGGCTCATAAATTTTAATACATGAATTCCATGAAAATAGCAACTTGGAAAAATACACTAAAAATAATGAGTAGCTTACGATTTATTACCTGGTTCTTAGTAATGAAGAGTTATGAGTACAGGTTTACTTTTCTTGCATCAGTAATGCCTTACGTATATTTTGCAGCATCTGTAGTAAATTTAACAGTGATACTCAGCTCATTTACTAAGGACAAAATGATTTAATTCAGGCAGAGATCTTGTTTTTAGCATGTGATACATGATCTAACGTTAAGCATGTTCTCAGAAATTGAGCAGCTTAAGGAAGACTGTGGCCGCTGTTCTCTTGCCACCTTATTAATGCATATTAAGGCCTGTAAGAAGAAAGAGAAACTATATCATGAGTTTGAGGCTGGTAGAATCTTTGGTAGTGGCAGGAGAGTTTTGGAGCATGATTGCGAAACTTTGAAAGCCTCTCCCAGCCCTAGGTAAAACAGACCCATCTCTGAGCAAGACCAGGACAATCAGCGCCTCTGCAGTCAATTTATTTAAGAGGCAACCCTATTGAACTGCTTCCTCTTCCTCCTCCTCCTCTTCCTCTTCCTCTTCCTCTTCCTCTTCCTCTTCCTCTTCCTCTTCCTCTTCCTCTTCCTCTTCCTCTTCCTCTTCCTCTTCCTCTTCCTCTTCCTCTTCCTCTTCCTCTTCCTCTTCCTCTTCCTCTTCCTCTTCCTCTTCCTCTTCCTCTTCCTCTTCCTCTTCCTCTTCCTCTTCCTCTTCCTCTTCCTCTTCCTCTTCCTCTTCCTCTTCCTCTTCCTCTTCCTCTTCCTCTTCCTCTTCCTCTTCCTCTTCCTCTTCCTCTTCCTCTTCCTCTTTCTCTCTCTCTCTCTTTCTCTCTTTCTCTCTCTCTCTCTCTCTCTCTTTCTCTCTCTTTCTCTCTCTTTCTCTCTCTTTCTCTCTCTTTCTCTCTCTTTCTCTTTCTCTCTCTTTCTCTTTCTCTCTCTTTCTCTCTCTCTCTCTTTCTCTTTCTCTCTCTTTCTCTCTCTTTCTCGTTCTCTTTCTTTCTCCTTTCTCCTTCTCTTTCTCTCTGTTTCATTATCTCTCTTTGTCTGTCCTATTTTTTTCTGTTGGCGAGTTTTTTCTGTTGGGAGGAGGAGGAAGTGAGAGGAAAGCAAAGGAATGTGGTCTGCAAGGAAACTGGGCGAGGAAGGCACCAGAGTAGAGCATTTCCCTGAAATCCTGTGGCAAGTAAGATGTCAGGGAGATGATTGCCCGTCAATGAAGGTGATCAATAGCAGAGATAAAGTCCAGAGAATTCCATGCCAGGGGGGAGCAGAGAATGCGCCTGAGGCAAACTGTGAACCCAAGTGGGATGGACTCACGAGGAGGGGGAAGGTTGCTAAGTGGCAGCAGGGGGATGTCGAACCCGATTGGGACCGGTGTGAAATGTTTTCCCCGTATACCCGGGAACAGAATTAAGGCTCGAAACGGAGTCCAAGAGCTTTATTTGTCTAACAACTAATGCGCAAATGCAAAAAGGGAGGAAAAGAGAAAGAGAGGGAGAGAGAGAGAGAGAGAGAGAGAAAGGGGGAAAGCAGTAGGAGAAGTTACCATCACAAAGCTGAGAGACTCCTACAGACCAATTCATCCACGGAGCGATGAGGGTGGAACAGCTGAGGGTGAGCCAAACGGAGGGAACAGAGGTGAAAAGGCTGACCCAGAGAAGGGCCAACAAACAATAGATCACCTTTTCCACCTTTTATCATGCCACTTTATTAAATATTTGTGTTTCTTCTGATAATATGTTTGCATATTCCAAGAACTGCTTTGCTTAACTCCACCTGCCACCAACGGTGATATGCGTGCCCAATACCATCACTGTGGGTGTCTCAAAAAGTAGACTCCAGGTCTGGGCGCATGAGTGGAGGCTAGGTTCGGTTTCTCGGAATTTGCCTAGTGTCTTGGAGTTTGTTCTGTGCGTAACTACAGGAAACTGTTAGTCTGGGAGTCACTTCTGTTGTGATGGCCGTGGTGCATTTAGTGGTTTTGCTTCAGCAAAGTCAAAACGAAAGACTAATACAGTCTCTTACAGGAGAGAATGCGCGGAGCTGGTTTTTTCAAGGAGAAGGAACTGATATGGATGATGAGTAATGGACAGATGGACAACTTCCCCCACTTCCTGAAACCATCTTGTAACTCTAAGTATCTTGTTGACTCCTAGATAAACAAATTCAAGTCTGCTGTGCACATTAGAATGAGCAAGTAGTTGAGAGTGTCAAATTACAATAAGATTACAAGTTAAAAAGTGTGTGATATGTGTGATAACAGTTTTCTGGAGGAGTTTTCAAAAGCAGGACCAAGACCCTCAAACTTCTGAACTAATATGATTGTGTAGATACCAGTACATGTTTGAAAACAAACAAACAAACAAGACAGTAAATTTATCTTAACATTACAATAAATAACTTTTCTACGTGGTTCATACATAGCTTTATCCATGTCTCTGGAAAACAAGAATAAAGAAAAAAAAGAAAGGCAAAAAAATCCCTCCAGTAACTTGTTACAGTTCATGAAAATGTATATGTACAGATATAACAAGTTGACTTTAAAATAGCTTCAGAAGGGGAATTAGGGTAGTATAAAATTTTATTTCAGCTAGGATTAAACAATAAGATTTAGTAAACAAACAAATTATTGTAACATAATTCAAAAATTTCAATTACTATTAGAACATTAAGGAGTAACAATACACAGAAAACAACAAGAAATTCTTAAGCTACCAATTTATCAGTTGTGAGTGATTATCTTGGCATTCACCTGATGAAGCCACAGGTTTGATATCAGTTGTTTTTTTTTTTTGTGGGAGGAAATGTAAAATTCAAACAAGCAAAAGCAGCAAGATAGCAAAAGAAAGGTTTGAACACAAACAATGAGAGTCTCCTGGCTTAGCATATTTTTTCAATTTAATATACGGAACAAAATCTGTTGTTACTTAATTTTAATTAAGCCATCACCTATCTCCAGATTTACTGTAATAATGCATCTATTTTGTCTGAACAGATATTTCCCATCTCTCATGATCAAGAACAGACTAAAATTTTTAGGCAAAATGTCTCTTACACAATACAGACAACCTTTCAAAGCACAACACAGTCTAAGTTTGAATGGAGGGCAAATGGAGATGTTGTCCAGTCCCTGAAAAATATGAACAACTTCTTACCATATCAACTTTACCAGCAGCAGAGCAGCGTTTCTCAGCCTCAAATTCATTGCACTTTCTACATATTTTTAACACTTTGTTAAAAAAAACACATATTGCATTTTTCATTCTTTCAATATATCAGCTACTACTACATAAAAGTGTTTTTTATTACCAGCTGACAGTAACAATGGTAATTATTTAAAGCTTTTGTATTCACTCTAAGTTTTGCTGCATAATGTTTAAAATTAGAAGATAGTTTATCCTGAACTATACAATTTCCTTCCTTCTTATAAAATATTGTGTGCTATGATATTTAACCTTATGGTAAAGAATAACTTTCTGTTAAAGTTGCTGGGTCACATACTTGCTGTATACAAATCAGCACAGTAATTTATTTCAGCTTCTTTTGACTTTTACTTCCAGAGTAGAAATCCTTTGCATGGAATAACTTTCAAGACTAATATTTGAGTTCTGCAAAACATATATGTGAAATACATGATAAATATTTTATCTTTGCTCCATTTCAAATATAATCAACTGCAAAATTAGTACTACTATTTCATAATTATATATTCTTCCATACTACAGTATGTTTCTTCATGGATGCATGATTTTGCAGTGTAAGCAGAAAACTTTATTGTTTGTACACCATGCTTGTACAAAGCAGCAGTCATAAGCTTTGCTCTTTTCCATTATAAGAAAATAGCAGCACTGATTAAATGGAATGTTTTGAAAGTGGAAGGTTAATCCAGCAGAAATCTACTTTAATGAAAAAGATTCAATCTTCACATAATAGCTGCAGATGTAACCCCTGAAGTATGAAATTTAGATGGAAACTCAAAATGTAGAAATGCGCTGAAATAGGTACAAATCACTATTAAATAAGTAACATTTATCAATTGTATATAATTAAGTTCAGCTATTAAAATATTTCTCCCAATTTCTGTGAGAAGCAGTCTAATATTAAACTATACCAGATACAGGAAAAAATAAACAAACAAACAAACCACAAATGTGTTATATAGGAAATCTGTTGTCAACTAAATATTATACTTGAAAGTCTAATTTATAGGATCCTTATCATTTGTTCATTAAACTTCTTAAACCACATATATTGATTTAAAGGAAAGTTTTGTCTGAGGAAGAGGTCTGAGTATTGTAAGAAAAACTGATACTAAACTGGAAATACTATTCTTTAAATTGTGGTTAAAAACTGTAAATGATAATTTGAAATAGAGTTGAAATATAATTGAAGGTTGAAAAGTGTGACTAGCCTTTCATTTTGCTATTAAATAAGATGCTTTCCATGTAGAACACGTATCATTTCAGAGCTTAGCACTGGGACGTCAATTAGTTGTTTTGATCAATTTTAGTTATTTCTTTTGTTGTATGTATTTCATGACTGTAACTCTTGACACATTCTGGAATCAGTTATTGATTTAACTGCCACATTATTACGTTCTGTAATCAAAATTTTTTGAAGAATCTGAAGATATTTCTACTCTTAATTCTTGCTTCATTGGTCTTGAAAAGCTGGAATAAAGATGCCTCTGTTGGAAACATGGCACAGAACATTCCAATCACAGAAGTAATTATTTAGTTCCTCCTGAAAAATTGCTACTCTGACAATTGGAAAATTGAGTTCTTCTACCTTCTTACCTGAAAGAAGTTATTATAGTCAAATCTTTGGCTAGCATAGGTCACTATAGCTCTGTTAGCCTTGCATTCACTTCTGTCACTGAACAATTTTGTTCTTTGTGTTGAAATTAAAGTAGACATGCATTTTAGGATCAAATTCCTGTTTTAATAACTACTTTTTCTCACAGTTTCTACAAACACTGACTCTAGTTTTGTTACATATTTCACATTTGATTTTTTTTTTCTCTCGTATATACTGTGCTCGTTATAAAAATTATTTAATATATGGAATAGTGACTTGATCTCTATTACCTCTTTGTGATAGTGAGACAATTATCTGCTTGGTCACTTATAAATGAATAATTCTGCAAGATTGATGTAATTTATGAGCAGCTTCAAGGCTTGCAGTAACAGTAAATAAGAAGCAGCAAGACACTAGCTTTGGATATAATACCAGTAAAAGATGAGTAAAAGAGTGCAAAATATCTTCATAATTGTACTGGCTTTTCATTGTACAGGTAAGATCACACATGAAGACTCTTATTGCAGGTTTAAAAATCTTTATAAGCTTCTGTGAGGGAAAAGATAGTAACAGAAAATGCAAAGCATAAGGAGTGTCAGCCATAACAGAGAAGCGACCTGTTACCTTCAGCAATATGGAGAGGCCCAGTATAGACCTGGGCTATAGAAATGTATGGAAGTGAACTACAATTAAAAAACAATAATCCACGAATCTTTTCAGAGTACGTTGTTGAATATCAAAATGAGTTGGGAGTGGTGACTCTGACTTAAAAGGAAATAATTTTCCTTCTACTGGGCTGGATGCAAAACCTCTGCTGGAAGTCACATAAGAACAATAGAGGATCATGATTTTGTGCTGTTGCATAGTGAGAAAAAATACAACTATTAATACTGAACTAGAAATTCTACTTCCAAATTGTTCATTACTTTAATGGATTGTTATAACAATTATGACTCATGCTACAGCCATCATATGGACAAAGCTTTCTTAATTTTTAATTACGTTTTTATCTAAGAAAGGACTATAAGGTAAAGGCAATTTTTTTAAAACTTTTATTCATCATTATATTAAGTATAAATTATTCTGTATTTTTTTATCACCATATGCAAGAAGACGTCTGTAAGCTTCATGCTTCGCCTGATCTTCATTTTTTTATTTATTCAGTCAAATCGCACATACCTATTCTGATTCCATTACTCTTGCTATGAAAAGCAATTCTAATACCACAAACAACTAATTATGTTACTGTTGTATGAATCATTGGTACAGTGTTTTCAATTCATCACTTAATTATTTCTTTTTCTTTCTACAGTGTATATTAGCAGTGTTACTAATACTGTGAGATAGTAAAGACACCAAAAGAAATGGGAAACAGGACAGGACATGTTGAAGTAAAATGTTTGTGCATCAAGCCCTGCTGGCTGAACTAATTTTAGAACATGAAGTACTATACCTATAACACTTATGCCAGCATGATACTGCACCACCGTGCCGAGAGCAAGGTTTAGTAACTGTGTTATCATGGTGATAACACAGCTATTCTACTTTAAAGACCCAGGCTAACTTTTTTTTTCCCCTTATGCTGTATTCTATGGACAAATCAGCCCATTTGAAGCTCACACAAGACTCTTAGTACGGTGTTCTCTTTCGTGCTACAGCTTAAGATGAAAAGAGAAGATACAAATTTTTACATCAATTTACATCCTAAAAATACACAGGATTTAAAGTGATTTTTGAATGGTCTGAGTACATAATTCCCTTTAGAGAGTATGAAAATGTTCACTTATCTATATAGATATATGTTGCCTATCTCTACATCTATATATCTATCTATCCTAAATGTGACTCCAAGCAACAGAAATGTTTGACTAGATCTAAGTAGCTCAACTGAGGCTAGCAACATCAGCTTTTAATCTTAATTAATTTTAAAAATAATTTGGTAATCTGGAAAGTGAACACTTACTCTGCCATTTAGATTTAGGATTAGGTTATGTGTGGATTTGTGTGTTGTCATTTATTATAATTAATTGAACATTTTTTTTTAAGAATCATTGAGTGTAATAATTACAGATAAGGTTTTCAAAGTATTATAAATCATTCATTATTGCTGGATTCAGGTACTGAATAGTGACTTAGTTCATGAATCCATGCTAAATTCTACTTAAACATATAATGTGAAAAGGAAGTAACAAAGTTCAAATACTAGCTGTTTCTTAACTACAAATAATGTTAAAACTGAGAAGTCCATGGTTAAATTCAGTTCTAAATTCACCTTTGCCTCTGATTGTTCCACTTAAGATAACAGGATTCCAAATTGTGGTGCAACTAACCAGCATAGCTTCAATGGAATTTTAGTGAAATATTAAATGCAGAAGAAAGTTAAATCTGGCAGCTGATGCTTGAAGAATAAATTATTAGCTTTGTATTAGCAAATATTCTCAATGACACTGGTAGCTGTCATATTGTAGTGTATATTAAATACAACATACATCAAATATATTTGTGATGGGTCGACCCTGGCCGGATGTTAGGTGACCACCAAAGCCTTTCCATCACTCCCCCTTCTCAAATAGTCAGGGGAGAGGAAATATAATGAGAGGCTTATGGATCAAGATAAGGACAGGGATATCACTCAACTTCTCACATCTTGGGCAAAAGAGATTTGATTCAGAGAAATTTAATTTATTGCCAATGAAATCAGAGTACAGTAGTAATACCACTAATAAAAATAAAAAAGAAGTCTTAAAACCCTTCTCTCTTCTTCCTGGGCTCAACTTCACTCCTAACTTGTCTATCTGCTCCTTACACAGTACTGCAGAGTGCCAGGGAATGGGAATTGTGGTCAGTTTATTAGACGTCATTTCTGGTTCTCCTTCCTCCTTCAC
>NW_009712772.1:12559-24043 GCF_000703405.1 Apaloderma vittatum
GTGGGTCCCCGGGAGGTTCACAAGCCCTGCCAGCAAACCTACTCTAGCATGGGCTTCTTATAGGGTCACAGCTTCTTTCAAGGTGCATCCACCTGCTCCAGCAAGGTCATCCACAGACTGCAGATGGACGTCTGTTCAACTCTGGACCTCCATGGGCTACAGGGAGCCAGCCTGCCTCACCATGGTGTTCACTGTGGGCTGCTGCTTTGATGCCTGGAGCACCTTCTCCCCTTTCTTCCTCTCTGACCTTGGTGTCTGCAGAGTAGTTTCTCTGACATATTTTCACTCCTCTCTTCAACTGCAGTTGCACAACACGTTTTCTTCCCCTTCTTAGATATGTTGTCACAGAGGTTTTACCACCATCACTGAAGGGTTTGGCCTTGGCCAGTGGTGGGTCTGTCTTGAAGCTTTCTGACATTGACTCTACTGCACATGAAGGAAGTTTCTGACAACTTCTTTCAGAAGCCACCTCTGTAGTCCCCTCACTATAAAAGCTTTGTCAACAAAAACCCAATACAACATTATAAAGCTGCTGTAAGTGTGGGGGAACCTTTGACTTACTCCTATGATCGCAGTACAAGTTATTTCTTACTTCCTTTACTTGCTTCTTCTTCTCTGCTCTTACTGGCACAAGCATCTCTTCATAGAATCACAAATTCATATAATTGTTTAGGTTGGAAAAGACCTTTAAGATCATTGAGTCCAATCATTAACCTAAAAGTTCTAGGTCCTCAGTAAACCATGTCCTTAAGCACCACATCTACATGTCTTTTAAATACCTCCAGGGATAACAACTCAACCACTTTCCTGGACAGCCTGTCCAATGCTTAGCAAGCCTTTTGCTGAAGACATTTTTCCTAATATCCAAACTAAACTTTCCCTAGTCTAACTTGAGTTGTATTTTAGAACTCCTCTGAAGTTATATTTCAGTGCTAACATATAACCTTATATTTAATACATTTTTACGTGTATAGTGCCTATATTAACATTTACAATATGCTGATGCTGTTAGAATATTTCATATAAAATGCGTATCTCTACTTAGACCATTTCTTCACATTTACTGTGTCTTATTGGTACTGTTTCTTCACAGTTTCTTACAAAAATATCCTTCTTGTCTTGATACTAAAAAATTCTTTCACCTTGTTTCAAAAAAACCCCCATAATTTCTTTGAAATTATGTCTCATTTCTATGACACATATATATTACACAGGGAGAAATGCACAATTCGAATGATATTGTAATACTGAACAGATCATCAATGCAATTATTATAATACAGATATAATACTGAGGAAATATATTCCTTGGAGCTGGAAGGAAAGGCAAGATCATTTCTGCAGTAGATGTGAAATCTCATGATGTGTCGTATTTGAAGGTTAATGTTGATGTGTGATTAGACAGTAAAAAACATGAGAAGCTGTTCTCACAAAATGTCAACTTTAAATGATAAAAATCTTAAATAATCTCATTCTGTCAAGTCACTGTTTTTTTAAGTCATGAGGATCGTGAAATCAACCTTTTATATGTTTGGCTGCTTTGTTGTTTTTTATTTTGTTTCGTTTTTTTCTATCTGTCTTAAAATCTCACACGAATGGATGTTCTATGGCATTGGCTGTAAAGAAAAAATATGTATATTTTTCTCAGAAGAGAACTATTCCACTGAAGTGATTTCCATCAAATCAGGATCAAAGACATTTATTTTTTTTATGAATGACATGCAATTAACTAGGAACAAATGAATTTTATGTGCAGAATCAATGTAACCAATACAACAAATAAAGCACAAGAGTACATATTTTTAAAATGGTAGTAAACACATACAAACTTTTAAATATCCTTCCGGTGTTATAGAAGAGTCTGAGAAGACTCTCCTGCAAAGTTGTGAGGTTTGGGCTGGACTCCCTTGCTTTTTAAATTTCCTCATGGAGAGGAGTCTGTGTGTCTGGATCCAGTCTTAGCCCCCGACTGTAAAGAAGAGTTCAGACTATAGGTTCTGTCACAGAGTTGGTTGATTTCTGCTCCATCTGGGACCCTCTGAGAGGGAACTCGATCAAAGAAATCCTAGGACAATTATACCCTTACAACCCAAGTTCATCTCCCCTTGGTCCTTTAGTAATATTTGTGTCTGGGGTCTTTGTGTTCCTCATTGGATGTTTTCTTTCTCTACAGTTGTGCATTCTTGTCTTTATCTCGAAGATGCAGTTTCTGTTGATGTTATCTTTCTCAATCAGCATAGATTTCCATGTTTTTCTTCAATCTAAGCTAGTCAGTACCTAGGTAAAAGTTCACAGTCCAAGCCTAAGGCTTCAGTAAGTCTGTCCACTCATGCTAAACAACGTCACTCATAAGACAAAACAAATTGTGATTCATTGTGATTTCAAGCAATCCCACATCCGAATTTAACATTCTACAAATAATCTATTTTAATTTCCAACATCCAGAGCTATTCCCAAAAAGCTCTCACATTCTGTCTTCTGCATGCATTTGCACACATGCAGGCACACATGCCCCCATACCCTCATAGTCTCACGTGGTGACAAATGCATGGCCCCTGCCCGCAGAGGCTACTGGCATCCCTCTCCATGTATGGATGTTCCTCTCCTCTCAGAGATGCAGTTGTCCCAGCTTTGAGTGCCCCCCTGATGCTCCTGACACAGTGCCAATGCACCCCCCTCCCAGTAAGGGGGCGTCCTGTGGGTGTCTCTGCAGCCTGTGGTGTGGTCCCTGCATTTTGCCCCCACGCTGCCAGCCCGTCACGAGGTGCAGGCTGCTTACAGTGTCCCACAGGGTGATTGTGCTGCCTTTCTTGGGCAGAAAATAAAAGTTTTACTGTTGTTAAAAAAGAAAAAGTGAAGAAGCTATTTTTGTGATCCTACCCATGTGTGAAATTGTTAATTGAGTTTGGTCATCAAATGTGCATAGCTACAGACCATTTAAAAATTTACCAGGAAATAAATAACTTCCATATGAAAGACTTGTTTCTAAGTTTACAAGCCTTTTCACTTTTTGTTTCTCTTTGCTAAAAAAATCGAAAGTCATTGTAACAAGTCTTGATTTTCATCTCACTATCATTTTGGTCTTGACTGCATTTTCCATTCTTTTTCCCTTTTATCCTTCTTCAGATTTTTTTTATATCTCCATTTTTAGGGAAATTGTTTTTGTTTAAATACAAACATTTGCATCCTGCAAGATTCTAATTTCATAGAATCATAGAGTCATAGAATCATAGAACGTCAGGGGTTGGATGGAACCTCTAGAGATCATCTAGACCAATCCCCCTGACAAAGGAGGATCGCCTAGGGCAGGCCACACAGGAACACATCCTGGTGGGTTTTAAAAGTTCTCCAGAAAAAGGATTTATTCTCTGAGTTGCTCCTGGCCTGTTACTATTTGTCGATGTAGGCACAACTGTTGGAACTCTTTGACCAATAATTCTGAACAGTCAGCACTTAGTATCTGCTCTCACTCAAGTGGAAAATAAATGTGATACACATTCTTAAGCCATGTGTACCACAGTGTTTCAGACACTGTCCTCCCTTCTCTCCAATCCAGCATTTAACCAATCCCACCAAGAAGGTCAGAGCTCTGAGATGATTGTTTATTAAAGCCAGGTTACTCTGAGCTGCAGTAGAATATGTTATTCGCGTTTGCTCGATTAATTTTGTTGGCTAATAAGACTTAAAATGTTTACGATGAGAAAGCAATATTTGAAGTCTTACATACTTAACTACACTGAAATAGATAGTTCAACACATTTAAAGGAAAAATAAATATCATCTGTGTGAAGACAAAAACATTTCAAATATAGTGGCTTACTAAAAAAACACAGAGTTTTATAACGTTTTTCAGCAAAGGCCTTTGTAGTGTATTTTGTGTCAGATCAGTAGCTTCCAAAATAAAATGAATTACTCAGCAAGTTCTGTAAATTCTTCAGTGCTAAATAGAGACTTTATGGTTGTAGGATATTTTCTTTCAACACATTTTATATTGCAAGTGGCAGCTTTTAGTTTTCATTAAGATGTCCTGTTTCATTTTTAAACTATTTGACAACCTTGATATTAACATGTACTTGAAGGAATGTGAAGTCCCTTGCCACTTATGGGACACTTGACTCAGGTTACAGACACTGTTGGATATATCAGAAAAAAATGAAAGGTGTGGGGTTTGTGTGTTTTTTATTGTTTTTTTTCTTTGCTGAAAAGGGGTTTTTATCTTGTCTAAATGTTTCAGCTGGACTAACTAAGTGCTTGGACAGATGCCATATCATTTAGTTAAGCTGTTATTGCTGCTAGGTCTCTTTAATCCATTGTGTCAGCTGTTTACAGCAGAAAACAATCAGAAAAGTTCTAATGAAAGCAGAAACTGTAACTGAAGTTGAAACACTTTGTTTAAATTTTTAAAGTAGAAATAATAAAATATGACTCTGCAAATCTGGAAAAGCATTTACATTTGAAAGGAAAGATGAACTACAAAACTATATGAAAATAAATTTCATATAAAGAAGTATTTCAGGAAGATTTTTTTCAGTTTTTCTATATCAAAATCTGTTTTTTAACATTTTTTCTTCATATTCCTGGTTTCTACTAATCTCTTTTATAATTGAAATAATGCTTCTGCCATCAGTTTATCGTCACTAAAGTTACTTTCTGAAATTCCTCGAACAATGCTTTCACTCAGCTTTCTGAAAGTCTTGTTACATACACCACTTTTCTTCACTTGCTGCCTTCCTGCTCCTTTACCAGTACATCTCAGTCATCAGCTCACCACTTTTGACCAATTATGATACATTCTAGACAATTTGGTTTCAAGTTCAATTGTTGTGTAAAAAAGGACTGGCAGCAACGAGGTAGCTTCTTCGCAGAGCACATGCCAGGTGTAGTGAGTTTCCAGCATCCAGGAGGCAAAGAAATTTGGATTCACTCCAGGCAAAAACTGCGTCCTGCTTTGTTTCTGCCAGTTGCTGGTCACCAGTTGGTCTATCTGACTCTACAACTAAGAGGCTTTTAACTAAATATCACCTATCGCCTCTGGGGAAGGTGATCTTTCCCCAGAGCAGTCAGAAGTGAACTTGAACTCAGAAAGTTCTGTTGTCTTATGTACTCTATTTGCTACTTGTGATCAAAGGTAGAGAGTTAATGAAGCTGGAGAAACAGTTATTCCAGTCTGCTTTTTATAGCCAGTGGGGTGAGATATGCACTCTGTAGGACAAGTTATCTGTAGAATTAGGTAGGTAACTAAAATAGATCAGATTTAACCCCCTCCCTTTTCTCCACTGAATATAAAAGAAGTCAAGGATAGTCTTTTCAGATGTTGATGTTTACCTTTTAGAAATTAAGAAACATATTGCAACTGGATGTGGGTGTATATGAGTTAGGGAATTAGAGTTCATTGTTATGGGAATGTTTAGATGACTGATAATTCAGTCCAGTTTCTAGCACTCCCTCTTTGATGATGATATCCTACATCAGCTGAGAGTATATACTACCACAGAGAGGATGTTGTGTAGTCACTGCTGCTGGCTATGGATCTTGCCATGCTCTTACTCACCAAATTCAAATTGGCCAGATGTGAAAGCTCTTTGATGAGAGGAAAACAAAACAGAAATCACCAAACTCCCTTCTTCATTGTTCTTCTAATTGTTGGGAGTTTATTTATTTATTTACTTATTATTTTTTATGCTCCTGTCTCTTTCCTTGAAAGAAATGGAGAGATCTTATTTTCTCCTAACATAGTTCGTTTTATTTTGGGGACTAAGAGTGGTTCAAGATTTCTCAGGCATCTTTCTAACTTCTCCTTGTCCTTTATTTTTATCTTTCATATTTTAATGTTTGGACATGTTTTCCAGTTCTCCTTTTGAGCAAATCTACCATAAGTGTTTTTTAGCTTCATTGCCATTAAGTGTTACTTAATTACTTAGGTTTAACTGTTCTACAAAATGTCAATGCACTGCTGTTGGACGTGCTATTTTGATGTGCTTGGTTTTGGATTCAGTGAAAGTAAATCTGTGTTTTGCTTAGTGTGCAGTCTGTTCTGCTTCCTGAGTATGATAGGACTCTTTTTTGATTACTAAAGCTGATGCAAATCTATTTCCTTCCCCAAATATGACAATGAACTATAAAATCTGAGAATAAAGCCTTTCCATGCTTTTATTTTAGAAATAAGCATATCTAGAAGTGCAAACATATCTACCCCTGTAACTACAAACAAAAAAATAAACAAAAGTAACTCCCCTATGAGTGTTTCTGCTCTTTTTAGACAGCTTAATTTAGAATCCACGGTAGCAAAACAAAGGAACAAAAATTTCATACAACTATCTTTAAGCTGTGGCTATTTGTTTCCCTTCTCAATGTAGAAGAGCTTTTCTAGAAATCAATAGCACTCTTCCCAGCAAGTATTCTTTAAACATTTTGCGTAGTTCAAATGCTGTGTCGGCTTCTCATTAATTTGTCTATTGTCACTGAGATGTGGCAGGTCACGCTGCTCATAGTTTAAGCATTACAGTAGAGTCTGTTAGAGAGGGCACTATACCATATAATCTATCCTGTCTCCTGCAGAGCATACCAGGCAGAACTCATATGGTTCAATCAAGCTATAGCAAAATCCTATTGTTTTGGTATTGCTCTAGCCCCTGTGGCTCAAGAATTTTAGCTGATAGCAGGAGATCAGCTCCTTTCACAGCTCCTGTGGAGTTCTGCTCAGTGGTCTGGCAAGAGAGAGTAGCATTTTCAATACATTTCCCTGAAAGTCGTTGTTGCTGACAACTTGCCTTTAGCTGTCAAGCTGTAAAACTGCCTCCACCTAAGTGACTGACCAGCCAAATACATTTAGGATTCCATTTATAAAAGGGCAGACTTTAAAATAACAAATGTAGTTTTTCTCTGTCTAGACATAACCACAGGAAGCATGAGATATGACACAAAATTGTGCAATGTGTCACCACTATAACAGATGTACAGGTGCACTTGGCAAGAACACCTTACTGAAAGCCACAGTGGAATCATACACAATTGCTTTTTCACCTGCTCTTTTGGTAAACACCTTCAAACTGCTGGCACTGAGCAGAAGTGGTGAGGAACTAGGATAATCATTCTTAACTCTATGAATAATGCTGTTGTTTGAGAATTTTAGCAGCTTTGCACCAAAAGGAACTGACATCCTTTGTGCTTTTGGAATAGGAAGCATTTTGTATTTTCAATAGTTTTATTTGTACTTACATGTACCAAACTGAATAATAAGAATAAAATCATGTGATGAGTAAGGCAATCCACAGTTTAAGAAAAAGAAAATAAACATTTCTGTAGATCTTGATACATCTACCTTTTAAAAACATTGGAAATCTAGAGGAACATGGACTTTTTTGATTCATGTGGGGAAGTAAGTCTTGGCTTCATGCTAACTCATATTAAAAGCTCTTTGGAATTTGTCAGATATTTCTCTAATATATCATCTTCTTTGGGGAAAGAGGCAAATAACTTTTGAAAATAAAAGTGTTTCAAAGTATTTTGAAAAGGAAAAAGAAGTCTGAATTCCTCACTGAACAAGGAATTTCATATATCCTAACTGACGGCCTTCAGAAATATCAGATTTATGCCACTTGCATAGAATGTCTCAGGGTGGGATTAACTGTCTTTAGGAAATATTTCCCTTAAGAAGGAAGAAAGTCAGCATTTCTACCTTAAACTAGAGATAGCACTTTTAAATCCTTAAAGTTGGATTTCAGTTATACCCTAGAGGTTTATTCTAGGCATTTTTAATATTATGTACGCTTTTTCAGAGTAGTTCAGAGTGGGACAATTGTACCACACAGGCAAGTCTAGATAACTTAATTGGATGTTAGCATTTCCAGAACAGCTATCCATAAGGAAATCTAGCTACAACCATGTGAACAAGACAGCTCTAATCAATACATTCTGCCGCTGTCTAGGTTCAATCCTACAAAATTCTACGAAAAAAAATACTTTAAGAAAGAAGAATGGTACCCAACAGAGATGCTTGGTAGATGATTTTCATACAGTCTTAACTGACAGTATTTTGATATTTTTGCAGTAGCTTGTGAACAGAAATAAGTGCAAATTTTTTTGTCATTTGTTGCATATATATTTGAAATTAAATTAATAATGATAAGATCAGATTTCAGAAACAAACAACCCCCAATTTGTTTTAAAATCTTATTGTGATGATGTTGCTTTCCCAATATAAAATTTCTTTCTGATTAGAGTTTTTCCAATTCACCTCTAAGAATGACTCCCCAGCTGAGTTACAGAAGTTTGCTAGTATAGTTTTCTGCTAGGCTGAATTTTAAAATACTATACACAAGGGTGGATGTTTGAAATAAAGTTATTTTTTTGCAAGAAAATCTAGGGGCATAACAGCCAACTTTAACACACTTTAGATATTTAAAATAATTTAAAAAATCCAAGTAGCTAAAGTTTACCTGCTCTGTTTTCTATTTTTACTTTTCATTTATTTCCCAAATTTCTACAAATTTATCACTGTGCTTACTTCTAGTTGCTTACATATTTAGATTTTATATATACACATGAATATATTTAATCGAACTTTTACATTCTGAGGCTATTTTATACATTAAATTTCTCACTATATTCCCTTCTGTATTTGCCTCCCCACCCTTTTCCTTTTGTTTTCTTAAATAGCTTGCTATTCTATGAGTATCTTTATTGTATCTCTATCCAGACTTCTAACCAGGGGACTTTTCTGGCATTTCAATTTGACACTGGAGCAACTCACATACTGACATTAAGACCTAGATACTCTGCTCTTTCATAATTTCCTTATTCTTTATGTTACAATCATGTTCGTCTCTGCTTATTCTTTTCTGCATATTTTTCTTTTTTCTCCTTTGTTTCTTTATCTATTACCTCTTGCTTTTTTAAAATTTTATTTTTTTTCTCTTTATCTTACAGTTCTTGTATCTTTCAATATCCCTGTTTTATCTCTGATCTTTCATTTCCATTCCTCTAGTGAGCTCATATTTAGGAGAAATAATAAAACCTATGTTTTTTTGAACTTAGCTCCCAAACAAGCGAATTTGATGAATGAAGTCAGAACTCTCCCTTCTCCTTCTTTTTTCTGTCGTATGGTTAATAATAAGAAATGCAACTTTTCAGAGAGAAAACAAAAAATATAGATATGTTATTCAATAAATGTGATACTGTAGGACTGAACATAGGACGCAGAAATAGAGGTGAAGTACCCATTGTTCTAAACAGTAAGTTTCACCTATACTGTAATGTAACATATGCTGTATATTAAGGATAACAGCATAAACATGAAACTTCAAATTAATTACTTTTTCTAGGCTTTTTTGGTTGTACTTTTCTGTTTGGGTTGAGCTGCTTTGCTTTTTTTTTCTTTCTTTTTTTTTTTTACTAAATAAAAGTCAATCATATAATATGAAAGTATGTTCTTAAAGTAGTCCTGTGAGAGATGGCCACATAACGCAAATAGCTTATGGCGGAATACACAAGAGAGTCTGTGATTTGGGGGAAGAACTCGTGGCCTGTTGAGGAAAAGAATCTCACAGAATATTTACAGATGGGTGATGTTAGCAATTGAACTAAATGTTTCTGCTCACATGCATGTTCTTACTGGTATTTCCATTATCAAGCTGATACAAGAGGACACAAAGCCTGTACTGAACTTATTCTTAATGCAAAAGAGACTAAACTATCTTACATAAGATCTGGAACACGAAGAGAGGAAAGACGAAAGAAAAAATGTCACAGACAAAACAATAAACAAACAAAAACACACCAAAAACCCAACAAAACCCCTTTCTGTGAGTCAGCACCTGCAGCAGAGTTTCATCAGGCTAGACACAGATACAAAAGTGACCTTAAGAGTCCCACTGATGAATGTAGCTAAGAAGAGGAATAACAAGCTTTCTCTCCTAGAGGGAAAATGATTCCTCATTGCTTTCTTAGTTGGCACCATCTCAATTGATAAAAAGGCACTTTTGGCAGCCTATATGGAGATTCTGTTTTCATCCTTCTGGCTGAAATGAAAGTACTGATAAGAAAAGAAATCAGAATCAGCAGTGACAGAGCTCAAGAACTGTTGAGACAAAAGAAGTAGCAGCATTAACTTATCTACCAGGACAAGATTCAGCCTTTCATCAGCAGAAGACTAAATCTGAAATGACTGAAAAAGGGCATTAACCAAACAGAAATTAGTAAATGCAAAAACCAACATGCTCCCTCAGTGACTCCTTAATGGTTCTTCACACTTTAAAAAATCCTATAAATTCCTATTCTTACATCATTAATAACGTGCTTATATTTACAGAGATTTCTTCACACTGAAGAAATTCAGTCATAGAATCATAAAATTATGGAATCATTTGACTTGGAAAGGATCTTCAAAGATCATCTAGTCCAAATCTAGACATCTTCCACTAGGTCAAGTTACTCAAAAGCCCTCTCCAACATGAGCTTGGAAACTTCGAGTTATGGGGTATCCACAGTTTCTCTGAGTAATGTATTCCAGTGTCTCACCATCTTCATCATTAAGTATTTCTTATTCTATGTAAATCTACCCTCCTCTGGTTTAAAACCATTGCCCTTGGACTCCTGTCACTCACTACAGGGCTTGGAAGAAAGTATCTCTTTCTTATGAGCCCCTTTTGAATACTGAAATGCTGCAGTAAGGTCTCAACAGAGCCTTCTTTTTCAGGTTGAACAATCCCAACACTCTCAGTCTTTCCTCATAGGAGAGGTGTTTAACCCCTCTAATCATTTTTGTGGCCCTCCTCTGGAGTCTTTCTAACACATCAATGTCTGTTTTGTGTCGAGGACTCCAGAGCTGGACACAGAACACCAGGTAGAGTCTCAACAGAGCAGAGTAAAAGGAGGAGAAGCACTCTCCTTGACCTGCTGGACACACTTCTTTTGATGCAGCCCAGAATATGATTGGCTTTCTCATATTTGATTTTTCATCTAACAAGACCCTCAAGTCCTTCTCCACAAGGTTGCTCTCAATCCATTCACCCCGCTTGATACCAGATGTTACCCCAAGCCAGGTGCAGGAACTTGCACTTGGCCTTGTCAGACTTCATGAACTTTGCAAAGGCCCAATTTCTGAGCTTGTGCAGGTCCTTCTAGTTGGCATCCCTTCCCTGAAGTGTATCAACCATACTGCTCACTTTGGTGCCATCTGCAAACCTGCTGAGTGTGCACTCAGTCCCCTTATCTGTTTCACTGATGAAGAAATTAAATAATATTGGTCTCAATGGAGACCTTGCAGGGACAGCACTAGTTCCTGCTTTCCACTTGAACATTAAACCATTGATTAACTGTTTGAACACAGTCATACAACCAATTCCTTATCCATCTACCAGTCCAGCCACGAAATCTGTATCTCTTCAATTTAGAGAGAAGAATGTTGTGAGGCAAAGTACCAAATGCCTTACAGAAGTCCAAATGCCTTACAGAAGTCCAGGTAGATGATAACTGTAACTCTTTC
>NW_009712772.1:24074-36177 GCF_000703405.1 Apaloderma vittatum
TAGTCCAGCGTACAAGGCCACTGGATTAGTCAGGTATGATTTGTCCTTAGTGAGGCCATTCTGACTGTCACTAATCACCTCTCTGTCTTCTATTTGTCTTGACATGTCTTTCAGGAGGATCTGTTCCATGATCTTACTGGACATAGACCTGAGGCTGACCCATAGATAGTTCTCAGCTCTTCCTTATTATCCTTATTAAAAATTAATGTAATGTTTCCCTTTTTCCAGTCTAGGGATTTTTCCTGACTGCCATGACTTTTCAAATTTAATGGAGAACAACTTAATGACTACATCAGCCAGTTCCTTCAAGATTCTGGGAGGCATCTCATTGGGTCTCATGGACTTGTGTACAAGTTCCTCAGGTGATTGCAAACCTGGTCTTTTCTTATGATGGGAGGGATTTTTTTCCCTCGGTCCCTTCCTTGAGGTTCAGGGACTTGGGAGATGTGATAGAACTTGTCCTATAAATTGGAATTTAATGGCAATGGAAGTTGATGATTTTATTATTTTTCTGTTTCTAGTTATAAAGTTGTTCAGAGTGTGTCTGTATTATTTAATAGTTGTGATCATTCAGCCCATACATAGAAAAAAAAATTAAAATCATTTTAACATTTTCTATGCTAATATCTCTGTTGAATTTATGAAGTGATATGTTAATTTGTTTTTATATATACACTGTGTTCGTTGTTCAGACTCATAACTTGCCAGGTGAGAACTTTCCCACATTTAATTTTTTATATTTCCAAGTGTATTTTGCCTTATGCCACATATTTCTTTTCATGATTTGCCTTGTTTTATCCATCTCGCCTCACAATGTCTTGCCTTACTTTGCTCAAAAAAATTCAAAACTTCTAGTTAGTGAACAGCAGTTCATTCTTCATCTTCTGCCATCAAACTCATTCAAATGCTAGTTGATGTAACCTGACACACAAATAGGTCAGTGTTTCATCTTCCTCTTTCCTTATAAGAATTATAAGAAAAAGGTTAACATGCTATGTTCAGTCTGTTTATGTGCCTTTCTTCAGGAGGGAAGGAGACTTACAAGTATGCTTAATCAGAAAACTACTGGTTTTCTGGCTGGTTTAGTTTTGTTTATGTTTTTTTTCCCCTTAAATCATACTGTCTGTAATGTTTGCAGTGAATCATAATTACGTTCTATTTGTTCACTCTCACACTCACAGACTGAGCTATGTGTGGTTTGAAGTTTTCATATTCAGTAATTTTAAAGGGACTTTATAATCTGTTATTTGTTTAGTCTTCATGGTTACTCTTGGGAATAGAATTCAACATATGACAAGCTCTTCCTCTTTGTTTTGTGGGGGTTTTTCGTGTGATTTTTTACTTTCCATGTATGATTTTTTCTTTATTTATTTATTTTTCACTCTGAGGGATACGAAGTTGTCACCAACTAGCTTTGTTTTAAAGATTTTTTCTTCTATTTTTTATCATTTTATGTTTCTAACGTAGCATCTTATCAATTGTGTGTCATTTCAACGAACATAATGAGTTTCATGGTCCATTTAATTCCTTGCCTACTGACAAGCTGGCCTGAAACATCAAATGTTTTTCAAAAAAGTCATTCTTCTTCCAGCTTTGCAACAGCAGGAAATCCTAGTAGGAGATATTGAATTCAGGAAAAAGGGCCTTTTTTGTATCCCTGAAATTAAACAGAAACATTTCTCACATTTAACTAAAAACAGACCCTTGCTACACACCTGTAATTGGATTCCTGGTGTTAGAACTGGCACCAATGCATAAAATTGTGCCTTCCCCTGAACTAAAATTAACCTGCTCTATCAGACTTTATTCACAGTTGTTATACTTCAACTGAATTAACAGCACTGAAAAAGGGTGAGCTTTATTTACACATCTGAAAAATAATTTTGCTTTCAACAAAGGAAAATAAACTCTGACTCATTATATTTAGTAATATAAACTTCCCTGAGAAGGAGAATATAGATGCTCTCTTTGTGTTGCCTGGTCTAGTCGAGAGGTGGCATCCCTGCCCATGACAGGGAGGTTGGACTAGATGATCTCTAAGGTCCCTTCCAGCCTAGGCCATTCTACGATTCTTTTAACAAAGTGACAATGTTATTTTCTCAGAAATTTCTTTAAATTCTTTTTATGTTCTCATGAGAATTTTGTGGGGCTTTTTGTTTACTTCTGTCCCAGATTTATTTGTCTGAGTTTTAGTCACACAAACACTGCTATTGAACATCTTCAGTGTCTTCCTACAAAATGTATTCATGCTGAGTGTAATATTTTCATGAAAAGAAGATGTTAAATACCTCAACTAGTATATCTCAAGCAGTATAACAATACTGCTGTAAAAGTGAAGGGTCTATTTAGCATAAAATTTTGTATGTGACATTAAAAATGTAATATGGGGCAGAGATGAGGTTACTAGGTATTTCGCAATACTTATCATATTAATATTTTTTAATTATGGAAAGATCTCTAATTTAAAAAAACCCCGAACCTTGCATCTTTGAAGGAAATATTTTATTTCCTTTATTGGTTAGCATTATACTGTTAGGTGAAGTTGATTATTTTCTTTAGCTTACTCATAAAGTGAAGGTTTAATTGGCATGAATAAGGCTGACAGAAAAATATCACCAAAAGTAAATTATTTGTTTCTCTGAAACAACTATAGCATTCCAATTAAAAAGATTACTATGCACATATTTGGAATTGCAGTTTGAAGAATTGTATATAAATCGCATGAAGAACACCCTCCCCCCAGAAAAAAAACAAAGCAAAGCCCCCAAACCAGTGGTTTTTGGTTTGTTTTCTTTTTTTCCGAGCAGTCTTTTACAGCAGTATACAGCAGTCTTTTACAGCAAGTAGGTAGAAATAGTCATTTTCAAGTGTCAATCTGTCTCGTTCTAGGACACAGATGATGAGGGATGTCTTTACTGTCCAGGTCTCCCCTAATAAACAGAGCTTAGAATGACTTGGTCAGACTTAAATGTTTAATTTCTAGATATATAAAGTTCATCAAGATACACCATCCTTCATTAACTCTGTCAGACTAACAAAGTGTCCTTAAGAGAGAAAGCAGAAAAGTGTATCAGCATGTCAGGGAAGGGAAGCATTTCAACTGGTGTAATTAATATTCCAGACTCTGTAGTTTCTGCCTAAAAGAGAGAACTGAGTCAAATTACAACATAGCTCAGTAAGAAAAAAACCTGTCAAAGAAACTTTGAGAAGTTAATAAAATGCAATGGTCTGTCTGTGAATGAAACAATAATTCCAGGATGTTGTCTCTATAGCAGCCAATACAAGCTTTGATATGAAAATGTGAATGCTCATTGACGTCTACGACCCCAGGAACATCACAGCTGGCAGGTGTGGATAGAATAAGAAACAAAAAGATTAGGGAAAAGTCAAAATCTATTAGAAATGACAAGCCAAAGACCCCAATGAGATAATGCAATAGCAAAATGATTTTGTATTTGGAAGAAATTTTTTTCTTTTTTCCCAGATAACATCAAGAATTTAAATCTGAAGTATGAACATAAAACAAGAACTTATGCATGAATATCTGTGATACTTTCATAAAATTTGATAAGCATGATACAAAATGAAAATAGGTCAGTGAATGAACAATGCTGGCTAAGATTTTGAAGGCATCTTAGAACTGAGAAAAACAGATAGTAGACTGTTTCTTATTTTTAGAGAAGACTCCCATTTTCTCCAGCATGGTATTCAGAGGATTCTGTACAGTGATGTTAAGCTATTTGTCTCATAGGCTGTGATAAATCATATACATGCTTTGCCTTAGCAGATGTTTAATTCTAATCTTCTATTTTATAGAAATAACACACAACTGAATATTTGCCTCAAGGTTGCCTTTGCAATATTTCATTGGCTGACCTCTAAGCCATTCATTATATTTTAACAAGTGACAGAAATAGCTTCAGGCAATCTCTCTCCTGATATGTGTACCAGATGCCTGGACAGGAACAGACGAGCCTGCAGGATTATTGCTTTGATGCTCAGTATTTGACAGCATTAAAATGTTAGTGTTTGGAAGCTTATCCTACCGTTTTACACCAGCAAGGGCATAAAGAAAGTAAATTGTCTAAGATGATGGATGAGGTGGCTGAAGACTGTTCAAATTCTGTAGCTGTAGAGAAGAATGATGATTATAACTGCACCATGACAAATTTTAGATGGAAAAAGATTTTAATAGAACCTTAAATATATGCATAAGTGATAGCACTCGCATTTATTTCCCCCCTCCCAAAATATGACAAAAAGGTCGTTAAGATAGCTACCTAATAGGGAGAACTTCAGATATAATCCCTATGAGAGATGACATTTCAGATGGAAGAAAGAAATTGGAGTGGCATCTTCTTCACATTTTTTCTTGTATGTAGAACATGAGTTGAGAGTATTAGGTATAGCACAAGGTTTTTCCATGCTATACCGTTTTCATTGCTAACTGCCTAAAAGCAATTTATTTTCCCCAAAAAATATTTTATATTCAAATACATTTTCCCTGATTTTGGTGGCATTTTTGGGGGTTTTTTTAAGCATACACAGATAGGCCAGATACCACTTCTGTCCTCCTGTTTAAAAAATAATATTATGTCTTTCTGAGCAGCCCATTGACACATTGCCTTTGTGCTGGAATTGGAAGACTGAAGTAAAATGTTGTTTGCCTTCAGGAGAGTGTCGAGATACTCTACAAGTTAAACCCAAATACATATAATAGGTCCTCTTCTTTGAGTGCAGGAAATAATTTTTAAGTCTTTATTAGGCTCAGTACATTCACTCTTTGCACAATTTCTGTTACCCTTGTCTCACAATTGGTTTTTATGTATGATTTCTATGAAATGTAATAATAAGGGTTTATATTCTGCTGATTTGTTCTATAATTTGAGATACTTAACCTAAGATGAAAGTGCCTCAGAAACACCTGACCATGAAACGTCTGCATTTAGATATAAGCCAAAGGTCATATTTTACAATATATAACTCTAACGTCCAGTGCTTTTCTTTAAGGTTATGGTTTTTTGTGAAAATATAGTTTTTATGCTTTTTCGGATGTGCCATTTGTCTTAAGTATTTGATGACAGATTTAAATTTAAAGTTATGAAGATGCTAAACATGAAAGGAAATAAGACTAGAATATTTATGATCACTGAGGAAAAATATCTTTTAAAACTGTAACATTCCCTCTGGTTTCCTCCAATCAAGAAAGAGGATTACAGTATCCAATGACAACATAAATGGTCCACTGACAGCTTTAACAGTTAGGAAGTCATGAGCACAGTCTGTGGGTAAATGTAAGTTATTCAACATTGCACTAAAGACTGAGCTCACAATAAATCTGATAATTAGTCACCTGCATCTATGCTATAAATATTATTTGTAGAGCTGGCTTTCAATCTGCAGGTCAGTGTACATTGGATGTTCATTTTTAGAATCATGGAGCCTGAGCCATAAGGCTTCATGCTTTAAGTTGAAAACAAGTGGGTTTCAATTCTGCATGGGGAAAAAAAAAAAAAAAGAAATCCCAAATACCTGTAGTTTATCTTTGCCAAAGCCAGTTAAATTTTACTATATTCATGAGACCTTTAATGCCACTAAACTATTAATATGGAAAAAATATCCTTGTTTAATTTTGAGAACTTCTTTTAGTCAACAGACTCAATTCAGCTGTCTAAATATTGATGGCTATTTTTGATGCTTTAGGCTTTCCGTGGCACCAGCACAAGACTGACAGACATTATAAAGGACCTGTGGGAGAGTTGTGTTCATCTGAAGTGGCAGATGGAGGTCAGGAGAATACTTAGGCTCATAAAATGGCACCGAACATCTTTGTCCAGACAATTTATTTTTCCAGTAGTCAAGAGAATCAAGAGATATTAGACAATTAGTCAGCTGAACAAATGTAGTTGTCTGTAACCACAGTGTTTCTGAAAGGACATATTCTCTGGTACTTCATCAGTGGTTGAAGAAAAATGAGATCTTGTCAGCTGTATGGGTATACCTTTTAATTATTCAATCTGACTTTCCAAAAAGACAGAACTTTCCTTCTGAATATACAGTAGCTCCTTATATGGAAGCACATAGCTTAGAAAAATAACCAACTTTATTTTAAAGTTATCACAATAGAAAATTTAAAATTACTGCAAATTTCCTGAAGGTCTGTTTCATTTTTTTTCTGTCATTATATCTTCCATTATAATTCCTTACTTTCCTGCTATACGGCATAACCATCTAATTTCAAATTCTTTTCTCTTATGTAGATAGACATACAGTGTGTGATTTATTCAGCCATTTAATTTTCCTTGGAGTAAATCACCTTTATGCAGACCTTGAATTGCCCAAAATAAGGCACACTTTCTGATCCTGTAATGATTTTATTGTCTCTTTTCATATCTCAGTATTCTTAAATTCATTCTCCTTAAATACCCAGAAAGGGTTCTTTTGAGCTGTTTAAATAAGAACTGAACAGACCATTAAAAAATAGTAACTTCAACATTGGGTATTGATGTAATACAACCTTTTTATTTAATACCTCTGTGATATTAACTTATATTCTAACTGGATCCAGATAGTCCCTGTAACAGTACTTGAGCTGGTGATTTTTTTTTTCCCCCCTCTAGCTATGTTAATCCAGCCTTTGGTTTCTGTGGAAAACCCATAGATATAATCAAAGCCTGTACTTGCAGAAAAATTAACATTGTAACATTCACAACTGGTAACAGAAGGTGCAAATTAGGAGCTCTGACAGCTTCTTGCTTAAAGGAATGGTTTGCATTCAAATCTGTGAATGAGATTTAGTTTTAGGAAATGGATTCCTTTCTTCCATAGATTCACTAGCAAATATATGGCTTAAATCTGCTGAACAAATATCATCATACACCCAGCTAAAATAAGCTTGAACCATGACATAGAGTAATTTCCCTGTTAAGGTAGACAAAACTTTTGTATATTTTCCACAATATATTGATCGCTTTTCAGTGAGATATTCTATTATCTGATCAACGCTGACCTACTTGTCATGAAGAAATCATCTTCATAGACTGTTACCATAGAAAAATAATGGAATTTAACATGGAATATCAATTTTGAACTTCAATCTGAGACCTTAGGAGAACACAGCAAGGAATATTGAAGCCAAGGTGATATCTCAGGAAATAAATTATCCTGAGGTACAGAGAATTCTGATAGAAAGGCTGTTTCTAATAGTGATTTTTTTTATGGCCACTGCAGAAGCCACCAGCTAGAATTTTCCTTACTACATTCTTAAGTACATACTCAAGTGTGTTTTCTAAAAAATTCTCTCTCCCCATCCCTCAATGTCCTAAAGTCACCCTCTCTTTCACATTGTGAAAGCTGAGTCAAATACTCAAAGCAATTATTGCAGTAGTTAAACTGGGGGAGCCTTACAGATGGCTTCTCTTTATTGATACCTTCCACTGTGTTTGGATCTCACAATGAGAGATATTATGTACATAAAATCTAAACAATAGTGTGTCTGACACTTTCAGATATCTGAGGGTTAGCACTTTTTCTAAGTACAGGTATTCAGATGAGGATATCCTTTACTGAAAAAGGAGAAGCAGAAATAACACCTAAAGAGTTTGGGCTGGGGTTTTTATTGTTTTGTTTTCCACATGTATGTCCTGACCAAGGCTACATAGCTATCTGTGTATCACATCCCCAACCATAATGTGCATGTGCAACACACTGCAAAGAGTCAGTAGGCGATGTACAGAGCTTCACAGAGCTTCAAAAAAATTGAGGCAAATCTATAAATAGTATAATAAAAGCTTAAAGGTTTGTTCATATATGCCTGAAAAATAGATTACTAATGCCATTTATTTTGGACTACAATGAGTGCTAAGGTTTGTAAATGTCTTTTGCTTAAATACAAGCATATTTGTGTGGTGTTCCATCATCACATGACATTACTGTTTCATTTAATATGGAATCTATTTTCTTATTTCATTGAAATTCTTGACACTGATATTAAAAAATCATAATCTCACTGAAGATACATTGCATTAAAATGTAGGGCGTATTTGATAATGATCTCTTTAAAATTCTTTCCCAAGTAGCAGATTTGCTCCATAGTATAGTTTTCTGCAAGTGACTTTGAAAATAACATTAAAATGAGTCAGACCAAGAAATACCAACATTGTTTATTAGTAAAAATAATTATACAGCTTCTTCAGTAACATTGAGGTGATTTTGAAAATATTATTATTAATATATCCTGAATACATCTCATATGTATCCTAATATGTGTTTGAAGGATTCTTATCCTTGAAGTACAACCCTTTCTTACTCTGTTCCTGAATTAATACTTTCAAAGACTCTCACATTAAATCTGTATTTTAGACACAGTCCTGGTCTACACTATGTCTGTAGATCATGGACGGAAGTTTGTCATTAGACACAGGCTTTCAGCAGGCTTTGGACTTGAATTTTTATAGTGCTTAAAAAAACGATTACTGCAAGGCACTTTCCGTTATTCTGGGAACAGATCAATGGAGAAAATTGATACTTCTACACCAGAGAAGAAAGTGTAAATAAGTTAGAAGACTACATTGCTAATTGCCTTATGTGCCATCACTCACTGATTTGTCTTCTACATGTACACACACACACCTGTAGAGAAATCTTTAAAAATACAAATGAAGACAAGTTTGAGGCTTATCTTACACAATATGTCTAAAGGTAAGTCTCTAAAAAAAGGGCATCAGGACAGAATTTGCTTAAAAATCAGCTCTAAATATTACAGGACTTTACAATAGAAAGGATTGTAATGAAGAAAGTGAATAATATAGTCAACAAAATTTGAAGCTATATTTTTGAATTTTGTTATCATTAAAAATTACATTCTATAGATCGTATTTCATTATATAGCAATAAATTATTACTCTATTCTATGAATTAAATTGTTTCTCACTTATTATATGTGTATTTTATATTTCGAAAATCCTGTTAAATAATAAGTGGATAAACAGCCTAGTGATAGAGCTCTGCAAAGGTCACACAATTTTAAGCTACAACATGATTTATCTAAGTAAGAGCAAAGTCAATGAACATTAAAGCTGGATCCGGTACAGAAGGAACTTACAGCTGAAGTATCGTGTTTGATTTTATGTAGAAGGCTCTTATGCTGCAATAGGAAACTGAGGGTTTTAAACTCTGCACAATATACAGAGGGGCTGCGGATGATCAGAAAAGACTGGTGCATTAAGAGCTATATTCCATCTTCTTCCTTGAGCCTCATTCACATTCTCTGAAAGTCTCTTTATTTGGAATTCAGATACTGATCACACTCTTATTTGTATGAACCTACATCCTTGATAGTATTCAATCGGCCATTGGCCTTTTATGAAATAACGTAATGGTTAATCCATAAAACATAATCTGAGTTTAGCCTTAGCTAGAAGGGGTTCAAATCTGTATTTCTGGCATCCGGGATTGCAGATCTGTGTTTCCAGCATCTAGTACAGTTTCTTATCACCATGTAACAAAGTAAAATTAAACAATGTTAAATTAGCAACCTATAGACGAGTTTAGATCATGGCTGTTGAAGTCATAATACTGTATGGAAGATAATGAAAAATTTATGTGACTAAAATAGTAAAACTCAGTACAGCACAGTACTGTAGTTTACTGATTAGGATACTCAGTGGAAAAAAATCAGATTACTTTTTCTTTTATTCCAAAATAAGGTAATGAATTATCTTTGCAGATATAATTTAGAGTAGTTTTAGGCAAAAAAAAAAACAAACACCAAACAAAAAAACCCAGAAAACTCTCCAATAGTAGTGCAAATGAGTTATACTTTACTTTATCTCACACTCTGGTTATGAACAGATTGTGGGGCAGTCTTTTCACTGTGAGCTTCTAGCCTAGAGATACAAACCAGAAATGAAATTAGATTTTTTAATGTATAGATACTGACATTTCCACAATTATCCTTTCTAAATTTCACTGTTGGTTTAAATTTTTTTTATTTCCACTGAAATTTCTCAGTGGTCACATTAAATCATAGAATCATAGAATGAACCAGTTTGGAAGAAATCTTAGAGATCATCTAATCCAATCTCTCTGCCATGGGCAGGGATGCCTCTCAGATAGACTAGATTGCCTAAGGACTCATCCAGCCTGGCCTTGAAAATCTCCAGGGAGGGGGTATCCACAACTTCTCTGGACAATTTATTCCAGAGTCTTGCCACCTTCATACTGAAGAATTTCTTCCTAAGATCCAATCTAAATCTATTCTCCGTCAACTTAAATCCATTTCCCCTTGTCCTACCAGTGAACACTCTTGTAAAAAGTCCCTCCCCAGCCTTCCTGTAGGTTCCCTTCAGGTATTGGAAGGCAGCTATTAGGTCCCCTGGAGTCTTCTCTTTTCAAGGCTGAACAATCCCAGCTTCCACAGTCTGTCCTCATAACAGAGGTACACCAGCCCCTGGATCATCTTTGTGGCCCTCCTCTGGACTGGCAAACAAAATCACTTGAAGCAATATTATTTTGCTTCTAGAAGGAAGCTAATGAGGCCTTTTAATAAGCCTTTTGATTTCAGTAGCTTTCACATTCCTCCATTCTTTATTTGCTTTTTGCCAGTAGAAAACACCTCAACACCTAACTGTATTGATCAAAATGAGAAGGAAACATAGCACATGGAAAAAAACCCCATAATTTCTATGCTCACTATCTTTCCATAAAACTACAAGGAGGAGCAAACATAATCAACATCTTAAGACAGAAGAAAAACAACAGTACTCTACCTAGTCTTACAGTTTTGAAAGACAGTTAATTTTTTTCCTTAAAAGGAATAAGCAGTGAAAAAGTCAGAACAACTGATCATTATCTTGTCTAGGGCCAATGGTCTAGATTCCCATTTCCAACATTGTTTTACATCAGAAGTAAAATTATGAGCGTAAAATGATAAAGGAAAATCACTGTTAATAACACAATAAAAGTGATATGGATTATGTCAACAATTTCACATTCTGAAGTGAGAGTAAGGCAATAATCTAATTGATTGATGTTGAAAGACTGTGGGTGGCAGACCCCATCCAGTGTATTTGTTTGCCTCTAATTGTTTACTGTTAGTTTACTCAGTATTAATTTTGAGACACACTATTTATGTATCCGATTTTTTTAATTCCCTTGAAATTTGACTAAATAATTTCCAGTAGATTGTTCTCTTGTGGGAAGTCACAAAAACCTAGTCATATGAAGAGTTCCTTGTTTCCAGTCCAAGGAAGTCAACCTGAGAACGTCTAAGAGAGATAAAATAGAACACCATCTCTTTTTAGGTGGCCTTAGTACATAAAAGCAACAGAAAATCCCATTAGCTCTAACAGTGAAGTCATCTTGTGCAGCCAAAACTTCATACTTTCTAACAAGAGTCTTACTTGTGCTTTCTTACTAGTTAACATTTGTCTTCATGCAGATGTATCAGTCAAGATTTATAGTTCTGTTGCTGAAAGAGGAATTTGAATATGGGCATCAGAGTGAGAAGTCAGTTAACAAAAAGCTGCAGATCAGAATAAAATACTAACTAAAGAAATAGGGACCAATAAAGGAAAGAAAAGATAACATCATGGATAAAATTGTTTGAAGGTTAAGGAAAAAAATGGTAATCTTAAAAGACTTCTGTCAGACAAAAGTAGTTTGGGTGCAGTGAGGGTCAAAAAAGAGTTGATAACATGAGAGACTAATTCAAAAGAACATATAGCATGTCACTATGGTAACAAGGCAATTTTACCAAATTCAAAGTATTGTTATCAATCTTACCAATTTCAAAGTATTATTATTTTGACAAAATGGAAAACAAAGAGAGCAGATATACTGAAAATTTGTATTCCAGAAAGTTTAGGAAAAGTGGTCTTCACAGAGCATAATTTATTTCATATCACCCAAAAGATGAATAGAAGACACTGTAATATATATATCTCCTAAGATGTATCCAGTCTGTTACTTTTCACTTCTCATGTCAGAAAATAGGAGTTTTAGGAAAAAAAACAAACAACAAAACAAAACAGAAAAAAATAGATTAAGAAATATTTCTAGGAAAGATTAATAAGAAAGTGTCCTGGGTTTAGCTAAAACCCAG
>NW_009712773.1:0-244 GCF_000703405.1 Apaloderma vittatum
GCAGCCTGCAGATCAGCGGGCTGGTCCCTGATGACACCGGCATGTTCCAGTGCTTCGCCCGCAATGCCGCCGGCGAGGTGCAGACCACCACGTACCTGGCTGTGACCAGTAGGTGCCAGAACCCCCCCACACACCCTGCCTTAGATACTAGGACCAGCGAGAATGTGCCTGGGACCTCCCCGCTGGGCTCCCGATGGGGCTTGGGGACCCCAGAAAACCCTCTTGGGGGAATGAAACTCCCCCT
>NW_009712773.1:337-539 GCF_000703405.1 Apaloderma vittatum
CCCAAGGACCGCACGGTGACCGACGGCATGTCCGTCATCCTCAACTGCGAGACCTCGGGGGCTCCGCGCCCGGCTATCACGTGGCAGAAAGGTAAAGGCGCCAGGGTGCAAGCAAGCCCTGCTTGCCCGGGTGGCCCCGGGGCATCTTCTGCGAGCCCTGTGGCCACCAGGGCACTTGGGGCTCACAGGGCAACCCGTGTCA
>NW_009712774.1:0-1200 GCF_000703405.1 Apaloderma vittatum
CCCGTTTGGAACACGCGGAGGTTTTGCCCCTGAAAGGGCTGCACAGTCTTTTCAAGGACATCTTCGGGAGTCAGGAACATTAGCATAAATGCTACATGTGAATAGAAAAGAAGCCTCTCCAGCTCTGCTGCGAGTTGCTCTCTCCGGCACAATGCGTGGCACGATCACTGTTTGGGAACAGCCCTGCATTCAGAGAGCAGTCGAAAAAAACAACTTTTTCTTGTTAAAAATAATTATATCTTGTCAAGTTCGGTGGCATCTGCAAAATATCTGTTAATCTAAATTATATGATACTTAAAGAGCAGAACTGGAAGCTGTGCTGATGGGATTTTTTTCACACTTTTAGAAATGGAATTAACACATTCATGCAGTCTGTGCTCCACTCACCAAGGAGCTGCAGGAGCCAACCTGTGCTGCAGGCTGGTCCCAGCCCCAGTCCCTGGGTGACACCCATCCTACTGCAAAGCATCATCTGGAGAAAAGCATCACCCCCACTCCCTAACCCAGGTTGGGGTGCCTGTGGTTGTGGCCTTTGTGAGCAACGGGGCCGGGCTGACCCCCCCACATCCAGCCCATGCTACCAGCTTGAAGTGGTGCAGGGGGACCCCAACAGGTACCCCAGGAAAATGCCCAGTCCCACGATCCCAAAGCACCTCGTGGCTTGGGGACGTCCCCAGCCTGGTGGGGCTCTATATGTTTATCCCGGCCAGGCTCAAGAGTTCAGATGTGGATCTCTTGCTTTCTGCAGGCCTGTTAAGGGTGAGCGATGCAGAACATGCTCTGCCTCTGTCCAGGGCTTCTGGGTCACTGCCCGTGCATCTCCTGGAGAGTGTCTAAATATCAAGAAGGGCTCCAGACACGAGACGAGTCCTTCAGGGACCCCCAGCTCTCTCCCCTTCTGCCTCTGCTGACTGGGGAGAGCCACTGAATGGGCCAAGTCAGGGTGCCTGGAACATAAAGGCTCTGGTGATGGCAGGAGCAGATGCAAATGCCTGGTGCTACATCCTGAGTCCCAACGAGCCTGAGCACACGTGCCAGGGAAGCAGAAGCTGGGAAGGAGCAAACAGAGCAACATGGTGACAAGCAGATGAAGAGCACAAAGCCGGGGCTGTGTTGCTGGTGGTCAGCCCCAGCTCCAGGCACCAGCACTTGTTCCCCTGGGCAGTCCTTGCTGCTGTGCGTGTCTCGGGGGCTGATCAC
>NW_009712774.1:1309-2219 GCF_000703405.1 Apaloderma vittatum
CCGCGGGGAGCCCCGCCCCGCCCGCCGAGCAACATCCGCAGCCGTCATCCTCCTGGGCTCCTGCTATGCACAACACGATGCTCAGCAGCTGAGGCCAAGAGCTTTTGCCGGTCTGAGATGACGGGGGAGCTTTCAGAGCACGCTGTGCCCAGACGCACCCCGTCCCGGCGTGCAGGCAGGGGCCATGCCGTGTGCCCGCCTGGGCTGG
Organism: Apaloderma vittatum; assembly: GCF_000703405.1. Lineage (NCBI taxonomy): Eukaryota > Metazoa > Chordata > Aves > Trogoniformes > Trogonidae > Apaloderma > Apaloderma vittatum. Next base: position 1,518 of record NW_009712774.1, read on the forward strand.
AATCTGGGAAGGGAGCAGGCAGGGGGAGTGGGGCTTTGGCTCCGGCATGATGCTCATTATCAAAACCTGTGAGACATTTGTTAGCTCGTTAGCACTCCCACTCTGGGTGGCTGCTCAGGAGCTGGCGTGGCTGCAGCGCTCCTCCGGCGCACGCTGCTCTGAGTGGAGCCATGACGGGCACCTGAGTTAGGGACACTCATCTGCTCCCAGTGCTCCTGCTGCAGCAGCCTGGGAACGAGCTCCTTTGTGGTCTTTGTCCTCCAAGGGGCTGAAAGCAGAGCCAGCTGCTGCCTCCTTAAGAGCTGGAGACATGGGAGGGAGGCGTGGGACTTGGGTCCACCCTTTGAGGATGCTCACCGGGAGCAAGAGGCACTGCAGACCCTGTGGTCAGAGAGACACACGAAGTGACAAAGGCTCGTTGGACATCAAGAGGTGTCTGGGCAGGGCGTGGGATGGGCTTGACTTTGCGAAGCAAAGGGTTGGGATGTCCATGGGATGGATGCGAGTTGAGGCCAGGCAGCAGCCCCCAGTGCTGTGAAACACCCCTTTCAGGCTGCAGTGTCACCTGCATGTGGCCGCCCAAGGTGAGAAGAAGAGACTGGTGCCCAAGGTGAGAAGAGACTGCTGCCCAAGGAACGGGCGGCGGCGTTTCGCCTTTGGCTGCGGTCGAGGAGCGCCAGCGGCAGGGGGGGGCTGGGCTGG
>NW_009712775.1:0-1220 GCF_000703405.1 Apaloderma vittatum
CTCCAGGAGGCAGAGAGCATCCTGTAGCAGCGTGAAGCTAGACCTGCATATCTGTTTTGTCCCTGCTTATGTGCTCCCCGTCCCCACTTCTGACCAGTAAATACTTCTTTCTGAGGCAGTCCTGCCCTTCCTCTGCTTGCAGGAGCAGCAAAGAGTTGCTGTTGCAGCCGGGGATCATAAGCAGGAACGAGAAGGAGAAGGTCCTCATCGAGGGCTCCATTAACTCCGTGCGCGTCAGCATCGCTGTGAAGCAGGTGGAGTGGGGGGTGCGGGCAGTGGGCTGACAGCTCACGCCTGGCGCAGGGGAAGCCTCACTTCCCTTTCCTCTCCCCAGGCTGATGAGATCGAGAAGATCTTGTGCCACAAATTCATGCGCTTCATGATGATGAGGGCCGAGAACTTCTTCATCCTGCGCAGAAAGCCCGTAGAGGTGAGGTGGCAGGGAGGGGGCAGAGCAGATCCTGGCACAAGGGAGGAGTCTGTGGTGCAGAACTGGGATGCAAGATCATGTGGTTGGTGGCCTGGGTGCTCATCCCCAGGGTGCTTCTGTTGCCAGGGCTATGACATCAGCTTCTTGATCACAAACTTCCACACGGAGCAGATGTACAAACACAAGCTGGTGGACTTTGTCATCCACTTCATGGAGGAGATCGACAAAGAGATCAGCGAGATGAAGCTCTCTGTCAACGCCAGGGCCCGCATCGTGGCAGAGGAGTTTCTCAAGAATGTAAGGGTCTTCACTGGAAGGAGATGGGTCCCTTGTTTTGGCGTTGTGGTGTAGGGTTCAAAACCAGTGTAGCCCTTTTACCCCAATCTCCTCTGTCCCATCTGCGGGCATGGTGGTGATATTCTTCCAAGGGAAACCCTTGGACATGGGTGGGACGAGGACACCTGGGTGTGCTTGCACCCCATTTGCTTGTGAAGTGCCAGCTACAGCACTCTCAGAGCACATTTGGGAGTGGGCAGTAACCGTGGGGGACGTGGCCCTTTATGGCGACTGCCACAACGGGCAAGGCAGTGGGAGAAGCCTGGCTGTGGATCTCTGTCAGCGACCTCGGCGTCCCTCCCTGGTGACGGGGAGGCACGTTGGGGCCAAGAGAGCATCTGTGGGAGGCAACTTGACAACTGCTTGTCTTCTCTCACCTTCCAGTTTTAGGCCGTGGTGCAGGACCCCGTGGCTCCCCAATGCTTGTGCCCGCCGGGCACCGTGCCTGCTCCCG
>NW_009712776.1:0-834 GCF_000703405.1 Apaloderma vittatum
TTTCCTTCACCGTGGGTCATTGTTCTGCAAACCGAGGAGTATCCCTCCCTAGGTCACTAAGAAAAGGCTGTTTTGCAGCCGAGGGAGGATTTCAGCTCTGCCGAGGCAGATCTCCTGATCCGCACTCATGCAAAGTATCATTCTCCTTCCACGGGCCTTCCACCGGGCCTTTTGATGCTCTGCGTGGGACTGCCACGGAGCTGTGCTTTAACCCTAGGGGGACTAATTCAGCGACGTGGCGCAAAGTATTCTTGAGGATCCCTTGTAAGGGTCACTCAAAGGAGGAAGGAAGGATTACCACTCCTGGGGAAGAGACCATGGGCAGCCTCCTCGGAGCCGCTGCGAGGAAAGGGGTACCCACATCCTGCATACAGCCTGCACCTTCAGTATCTGCCCCCACACCATCACCTGTCGTTTGCACACTGTCGCTGACGGACCCTTGCGATCCTATCCAAACAGCAGCACAAAGGCAGAGATGCGGGGACAGGCCCCGTTTTTCCAGGGGGGATTTCTCTCTCTGCCGCTCATTCCCACCATCAAGCCTTACTCCCGCTCCACCGGTGGGGTAACGGGGAGAGGGAGCGAGGCTTGCAGCAGGAGAGTGAGATATAACGCTGTAAAAGAAACGCTGCGTCCCTCGAGTGTAATCGCCTCTCCCGATAAGCACCGACGCAGCCGATCTATGCGGATGTGAATTTGATGATGCCATAAACGGAGGAAAGGGTCATTAAAATGACAAAACTCTGAACTTGTTGTATTAAAACGCACCAAAACCTTGGCAAACCCCGAACCAGCCTGGTTCGGAGTCTAAAGCTCCATCCATGAATTCCTAGG
>NW_009712776.1:892-1122 GCF_000703405.1 Apaloderma vittatum
CCGGCCGCGGGAATGGGAGCAAATGAAAGCCGCGGGGCTGGGGGAAGGAGCAGGAAAAGGCTCCGAGGCAGCATCGAGCCTGCCCGGCTTCTTGGCGAGCGCACCGCTCTGCTCTTCCCCGAACCGGCTCTGCCTTTGCCATTCGGACAGCGATCCCAGCTGCCTCCCGAGCATGCGGGAGGACTGGAGAGGCCAGGCTCTGCATGTCGTGTCCTACACGGGGCGGCCGG
>NW_009712776.1:1523-1774 GCF_000703405.1 Apaloderma vittatum
CCCTGCCTCCTTCTCGGGGCTTTCCGCCACCTCCTGCCCAGAGCCACAGCCCGGGGAGAGGAGCGGAGACCTCGGGACCGCGTCCCGGAGCGCGGAAGAACCCCTGATCTCTCCCTCTTTCCTTCCTTGTTGGTTTTTTTTTTTCCTATTTCGTTAGATCCTGAGCGGGGAAATGCTACCTAATGCCTCTCAAGTTGACAAGTACTTGAACGGAGACAATATTTGCATGGATTTAAAAATTTTTTTATTTT
>NW_009712777.1:0-2888 GCF_000703405.1 Apaloderma vittatum
CCTGGTAGTTGTCATTCATGCGGGAGTGTGCTGTGCAAATAAAGTCTCCTGATTTCCCTGTGGGTTCAAGTTATTCCAGTTACGAGTCAGAGCCTTCTGCAAGTGTGCCAGTGATGTTCAGGGAGCTAGTCCCAGGAAAGAGGTGAAAAATAACCCTGAAAAGTATTAGGTCAGTGTGAACAGTAGATACCTAGGCAGTTCCCAGGGAGGTGTACAAGCCTGGGGTCTGTGGCAGCATGCGGAACTTCGATGTTCCTGTTCCTCCCCTCTCCATGGGCTGAATCCACAAGAAGAGAGACTGTGACTCCCAGAGCCTTCTGCGTGTCTCCTCTCTTGCCGTCCTTGCGCTCTTTGGGATCTGAGAAAAGTAAACATGTACCAACGTAGAATCATGGAATAGTTTGGGTTGGAAAGGACCTTAAAGATCTTTTGGCTCCAACGCCCTGCCCTGGGCAGGGACCCCTCCCACCAGCCCAGGTTATTCCAAACCCCATCCGACCCGGCCTTGGACACTGCCAGGGAGGAGGCATCCACAGCTTCTCTGGGCAACTCGGCCCATCTGCTTCAGCTCTCCTTGAAAATTACCCCCAGGAAGTGCTTGGCACAAGGGTTGTTCCTCTGTGTGTGGCACGCCAGGCTGGTGCCTAAAGCTTTTGGCTCCGATGGCAGGGACTTTCTGCTGAGGCCAGTGGCTGTGCCTTGCGGGAGCTGAGGCCGAGCGGGGCTGCACGTGCTCTCTGCCAGCGGTTGCGGTGCCGGCGCTGACTGCGGGGCTGGGACTCCTTCTCCCACCAGCACATCTGCTGTGTGGTGGGACATGCTTGTGGGACGAGCTGGTCTCTGAAGGAACCTGGAGGTGCTGAGCACTGTCCCTAGGAAGTCTCTCTTGGGGGAACAGGCACCACTTTAATTTTTTTATTTCTTGAGTTCAGCAGTGGGGTTTGAAAAGAGAAGACCCAGGAAACAGAAGCCTTTAATTCTGTAACCTGCCAAGTCATGCCTGTGGGGAGCTCTCTTCCCTCTGCACGTTGGCGTTCATCCATAAACCACGCTTCCTGGGAAACTAGTTTGTGTCCTTGAGATACCAGTGTGAGCTCTTCCTTAGCACTGGATCCCTGTGGTGCAGTTGCTTTTCAGTCACCTCCACTTGAGCTGTGAGTGCAGGATGAGCCACCCCCTCCCTGGCAGCCTGTGGCTGCGAGTGACAGCTGCTGGGGGTTTGGCTTTTACGCTGGGACACCTTGGGGTTTTTGATCTGACCAGGGCTGGCAGCAAGTGCCGCTGTTCCTGATGTGTGCCGGTGGCTTCGGCGGGTGAGGTGAATGCTGTGCAGAGAACATCCTGCTTGCAAGGAAATTCATGAGAACCAGGAATACAAGATTTTGCAGATATCAATGAACACTGCAGTGTTTGAGGCCCTGTGCAGATGTGTAGGAGCTTCCTGTCTGTGCTCACAGAGCCTGTGCCTCTAGGGACAGGGGACTAAAGCTTTGAGGATGAACTGTCCTCTCATTCTGTTCCTCTTCCAGAGTGTCACAGAGCCAGGCAAGTGCCCCACTGAGCACCGGGAGCAGCGCTGCTGCTGGGAGCAGTGAAGCTCCATCGAGGTGGGGTGGCTCTGCTGGGACTAGCCCTGGGGCCACTGGTACGTGGCTTCTGAGGCATTTTGTCTTTGCAGAGCTTCCTGAGAGCTGGGCTGATATGCAGGAGCCACTGCTTGAGGGGATGTGCTTCACGCTCAAGTATCTGGGCATGACGCTGGTAGAAAAACCCAAAGGAGAAGACATGGCCGCTGCTGCCATCCGCAGGATCGTTGCCACGGTGAGAGCTGGCCCCGGGGCCCGCTGTGCCAGGCAGAGGAGAGGCAGTTCAGAGCCCAGCCCTGGGCTCGAGAAGTGTCTGTGTCCCAGCCCCAGAGCAGGAGGCTGTCCCAGGAGGAGGGTGGCACGTGCGGGGCTGGCTGGTCGCACCCGTGTGCTCCGGGGGAAGCTAACCTGCAGGGCAGCTACTGCTGCCCATCCCCACCCTGGGAAGGAGGCAGGAGCCACACGGAAGGGAGGGTGAGGTACCCGGGAGGTGGGGTCTGTCCCTTCCCAGTCCAGGAGTGTTCGCTGCAGCGCACGCCTGGTCTCCAGGCTCTGCTTCGTTGCTCTGGCAGCAGGAGCTTTGCAGCAAGGGTCCAGCTGGTGACTCTCTACAGAGCCTGGGGGATTCTTGCACGCGATGAGGGGTGAAGACCTTCGCTGCATTTGCAGAGGGGTCTGGTGTCTCCCCACTGCCAGGCACGAGTGGGAGCTCGCAAGTTCCAGAAGGTGATTCTGACCGTGTCTCCGAGGGGCATTTCGCTGCAGGACGCAGACACAAAAGAGATGGTTGAGAACATCTCCATCTACAGGTGGGCACGGCATGTGGAGGGCCTGGGTGTTGCCCAGCAGCTAGCTGGAGGCTGGGGGTATCTCGAGCAGCCAGAGTGGTCTGGGCCATCTGCTGGGGAGGGCTGGGCCTGTCTGTCCGTGATACCTTCGAGCTAAGTTTCCTTTGGCTCTCTGGGGCTGGAGCTCTCTCCCCAGTGCCCCACGGCACTGCCTGGGGCTGAATGCAGGCAGTGTCCCGGTGGTGCTGAGTTCTAGGTTAATCCATCTGTCTCTTCTGTGGGCCCTGCTTGTCTCTTCTGGCATTCAAGCAGGCCATGGAGGCTGGTGTTTGGAAAGCCCCACAGTCAGGGCAGGGCTTGCCTGTCTGTCTCTGCTGACGCAGGACTGGCCGCCCTTATGGCTGCAGCAGCATGAGGGGGCCACAGGCTGTAGCGTGCTGGGGCTGGCTGAGGGCAGTTGCTGTGAGAACTGATGAGGGGGTTTTCCATGGCCGCCAGCCGTGCTGGGGCTGGG
>NW_009712777.1:2929-4611 GCF_000703405.1 Apaloderma vittatum
GTGGGAAGCAGAGACGGGACACCTCTTTGCAAAGCTTGGGACAAGGCAAACCACCTGACTGCCTGGCCTCCAGTCTTGTCCCTGAAGGCAATCACCCACCCTTCTGTGTCCCTTTTGTCTTGGTGCTCGAGTTTGTGCGTTGAGTTGAGCTGGGCATCAGAGGACCAGGGAGCTCACTGGGGCAGTGCAGGAGGGGATGCCCATGGGTGCAGCCATCCCTTGCCAGCTGTAGGCACCGGACAGCGCCTGGCCCTTGCTGGGGGATGGGCTGCCTGAATCTGGGGCAGATGAAAGCCTCAGGCTGCCAGCACTGCTTGTTGGTATGCAGGGAGTGCAGCAGAAGACCTGTGCTGGGGTCCCTTATTGCCCTGAGCAGCATCTCTGCCTGCAGGATCTCCTACTGCACGACGGATAAGCTGCAGAACAAAGTCTTCGCTTATGTTGCGCAGAGCCAGGAGAGCGGGGCGCTGGAGTGCCATGCCTTCCTCTCGCCCAAGAAGAAGATTGTAAGCACTTCTCTTCTGCTTTTGGCTCTGTGGGGTAAGGGTGGGAGCAAGGGTCTTCCTTCTCCTCTGAGAGAACAGAAAGCCCTTACCTCTCTGCACCTCAGCTGGAAATGGAGCCAGGGAGCATGCCTACTCACACTGCAGAGGCAGGTGGTGAGTAAACGAAGGTGCTCCTGTCCCAGCTCCTCCAAGATCTCCTCTCGGGGATGGCTGGCCCACACGGGTAGGCACAGCGTTGAGCATTGGCCTTCTGTGTGTGTGCTCCGCAGAGAAAGGGAGTGAAGGGAGTCCTGGGTCCCTGCAGATTTTGTGGCAGCGGGGTTGTTTGGCTTGAGATCCCAGATGGAAGCAGAGACCCTCTCTCTTTCTTGTACACAGGCCCAGGCTGTGACTCTGACCGTGGCCCAGGCCTTCCAGATGGCACTGGATCTCTGGGAAGCAGCACATGCAGGTAGGAGGAATTTCTCAACCATGTCCCTCAGCCTGACCCTGGCGTCGGGGTCTCCAGCGCAGGATTCTGTCTCGGGCTCTGCGGAGGAGCTGGCTCGCTGCCAGGCTGGGGACACACACCGAGCCCAGAGAGCGTTGTCTCCACTGTTGTGTTCTCTGCCACTGCTCCCCCAGGGGAGCCTGCCTGACCTCTGGCTGGGGCAGGGTGGGGGATGTTTCTGCTGTCCCTACTGACTCTTCTGCACTGCTGAGCTGTAGCACAGCTCGGGGCCTTCTGGTACCTGCCCCGAGCAGTGATCCCACCCCTTGTTTGCACCCTCCCCTGAGCACAGCATGGGTGTCTGTCCCTTGCCCACAGCCCTGCCTGTACCTCCCTTGCTGGGCTTTCTCCTGGTTGCAGGCACTAACTCTGCTGCTTTTGCCCTGTCCCAGGCTCTAGGCAGGAACAGCCCCTTCACCTTTCATGTGTCTTGGAGAGCATTGAGCCCGGCAGACCAAGTGAGCCAGCCCCCCCTGGGAGCCCTCCCTTCAGACACCAGTTTGGGGTACAGTATGTGCAAGTCTGGCCCATGCCTGGGGCTGTCTCAAATCAGGGCAGAGAAAGTGTAACCCTGACGCAGCTCCCTCCTCCCAGCCTTCCAGGACCCCGTGATACCCACACAGCCTGACCTGGAGGGGGGCACAGCGCTCTGCCGGGCTCACGCGCAGGTGTGGTTCCTCGGGTGG
>NW_009712777.1:4655-9031 GCF_000703405.1 Apaloderma vittatum
TCAGGCAGGGAGCTGGGACCTGCTCTGCATGCTTGATGCCACAGCTAGGGGTGAGGCGCTGTCTCTGAAGGAGAGGTCCCCTTGGTCACCATCTGGCCAGCCTGGGCTAAGGCTCAGCCCTGCCTGTCTGCACTGCACCTGCTGTGTGCCCAGAGCCAGTCAGAGCACTGCTGGTGTGGCCGGTCTCGCCGTGTCCCTGCCCAGGAGCCTCTGGACGCTTGGTCCTTGCCCCACACTGGCCCAGCTGGCAGCGCTGGAGTGGCACTGGCTCGCAGCCCGCTCCTGGGGGGGCTCTGCCTGCCGGACATGCTCACCCCCCTCCTGTCTCGGGGCAAGGCACGCTGTGCAGCAGCTCCCTCAGCTTGTTCCCTGCTTACAGCCCATGCCTGGGGCTCTGCCAGCTGGAAGGGTGTGAGAGGAGCCGTGGTCAGGTTCTCTCCGTGTGTGACTGTGTGCCTGAGCCCTGAGGATTTCGAGACCCCAGCTCTGCAGGTGCCATCTTTTCCTCCCACCACTGCAGGCACTCTGTCCATGTCATGCCTGCAGGGTGCCTGTGCCTTGTGGAGGGGCAGGGACTGCTCTGCCACTCCAGAACAGGCTCTGGGCAGCCCAGCCCCACTCCTGGCAGCGAGGTGTCATGGTGGAAGTTGTTTTGTTTTGTTTTCTGTGTGCATTCACCAGGAGGAGGAAGAGGAGGAGGAAGATGATAATGTCGGTGAAACCTTATCTGCGTAGATGGTGAGCTGCTGCTTGTGTTTGGGGATCTCTTTGATCAACCAGGGTTTCCTCCTCTGAGCCCCATGCGAGGGGAGCTGCTGAGGCCCTGGCCGTGATGGGTGCATGGAGGAGATCTGGGAGCAAGGGGGAACTTCCCGCTGCTTTCTCTGCCTCTGTCGGCTGCAAGGTTGGATGAACAGGGAGCTGAGCTCTGGAGGGGCAGATCTTGCAGTTCAGCTTTTGCAGTGAGGCTAGGGTGAACACAAGCTGACTCCTAGGATGTAGCCAGAGATGTTACTTGGTCTGTGTCTGCAACTCCTTGCTCAGGCCTGCCTGTCCAAGTGTTTCTCGGGTGAGACTTGACGTTGTCCTTGTCCTCGGCCTCCTGCTGACTTCCCTGGGGCTTGGCCCGGGACGGAGGCCTGGTCATGCTGCCTTCGGCGTGGCCTGGGGCTGAGCACGGTGGTGTCTGTCCTGTGCTTGGAATGAGCTGAGGGTGGTGTTCCAGCCGTGGAGGATTAAGCCATAGGTTTTGCAGAAGTGCCAGTGGAGATGGGTACGAGCCCTGTTCCGTGGTGGCTGTTCTCCACGTGCCTGGCAGCACCGTGGGACTGAGTCTTGTGCTGGGAACCTGCACATGCCCGGGGTGGAGCCATGTATGTGGCCGTGACGTGGCAGCCCTTTGTACGTGGGGGCTCCTGAGGGGAAGAAGATGTGGTTTTGCAGTCTCTTCCCAGACTGGCCTGGGGAGAGGGTTTGGTAGCAAGTGGGCTAGAACCTTCTGTGTTCCGAGTACCTGGTCCTGCTGCGCTGTGCCTGTGCTGTGTCAGGGCCAGGAGTGTGCTCATGCCTCTCAGCTGGCCTTGCCTGGCGTGTGATGAGTGCTCTGCTCTCTTCCAAAGCTGCATGGAGGAGCTGGGGAGGGGAGCCCACAGCCCAGCAGGTAAGTTCCTTCCTTCAGTGCTGCTTTGTCACATGCCCCTGGTGTGTCCTCTGCAGGGGAGGGGGCTAGTGGCCCACCTGGGAAGGTCTGCTTTACCTCCCAGGCTGCGCCAGGTTCCCAACTGCATGTCTCATGCACCGGCTCTTCCTCCCTCTTGCTTTTCAGAGTCCGCACCTCTTGTTCCCCGAGCGAGCTCTCCTATGGCGCAGCTGCTGTGCTACCACCTGGGGCAGCCCACGGGTGGCTGGAAGGGACTGAGAGGGGTTGGAGACCTCCCTTCCGCTGGCTCCAAGACTCCCCTGGGCTAAGGCAAACCTCTGCCATGATGGACCAGCCACTCAGGATTCACCCTGTGCCTGCCTCTGCCCCAGCACTGCCTGTCTGGCCCCAGGGCTGCTGGCACCGCTGCCACGTGGCACACAGACTGCGACGCTGCTCCTCATCCTGCTCTCTGCCTGCATGAACTGCCTCAAACCGCAGCTGCTCCCTGCTCCCAGCTCAGGCTGCAGGGCTGGTGCTCCTCAGTCTGCCCAGTCCTGGTGCCTGCAGAGCCACTCACATGCTGGGACCGAGAGGGATTCAGCCTCAGACCCCACCGCATCTCGCCCGCTGTGCTCATTTCTCCCACTTTGTTCCTCCTGGTGGCAGCTGGGGACTGGCAGAGGCTGAGCGGCCCCTGGAGATGGTGGAGGACCTGCCCCCACATATGTGAGCCTGGGGTAGCAATAGCTCTCTGCCTGGAGGAGTGAGTGACTTACCCCTGCAGTTTAGCCCCACATCCTCTCGTGAGTGAAACGAGCTGACTTCTAAAGGAAAGCTCTGCCTTTATAGGGAAATAAACTGAGTTTTTTACTGTTGTCATTGGGGTTTGAGTGCTGTGTGAGGTGCCATGCACAAGCATGAGAGGTGCCATGTCTGCTGCGGTGAGGCTTCCTCATGGGAAGTGAGGGCCTGGCTGTGACCGAGCTCAGGGACCTGGAGCTGTGACCTGGAGCTCCGGCGGCTTCCTCAGCTGCTGGGCCCAAGGGAGCCGTTGCCCTGTGCTGAGGGCAGCTGCGTTCGGGGTGGGCAGCTGGTGTCAGCCTCTCCCCCAACACATGCCGATTGCTTCACCCACCCTTGGCTCTTGTCCTGTTCACCATCTCCTGCCCCTGGGGAGGGCAGGAGCTCTGCCCTGCTGCCTGGTGGCTGTCACATCTCAGCCCCTCTCCCCACGCTCCAGGTGGCTGCAGTGTGCTCTTTGCTGTGACGAAGCCAAGCGCCGCAGCCCTGCGTGAATTCTTGCAGGACTTCATGGTGCCAGCTCTGCTGTTTTTCCTGGCTTTAATCAGCTGCTGCTGCAGTGAGGGAAGAGCTTCCCCAGCCCCATCTGAGCCTCATGTCTGTGAGAGCCTTCCTCAAGTCTCTCTGGTCTCAGTGACACGGGAGCTAGCAATGGCCTCACTATCACCACACGTTCTAGCACTGTCCAACATCTCCTAACCTGGTGTGCCAGAATTGCTCTGCCCCTCTCCTTCTGCCACTGGTGCTGTGGGGTGGGTGGCGGTGGCCTGTGTGGCGCTCCTGCTCTGCCCTGTCACTGTCCTGAGCTGGTGCTGCTGGACCCATTTGTGGGGTGTGTGCTTGTACATGCCTCAGAAAATACCTTTGTTCGATATCGCTGCTGCCTTTCCTGTGCAGCACACATCACTGCAGCTCCCTGCCTCCCTGCGCTGTCATGGGCTCAGAAAGCAGTGGTGCCTTGTGGGTTTCTTTGGGCGTGTGTGTCTTTTCTGCCTCAACACTACACCCCAATGTTATGTTTATTGTGACAGACTTTTGTGCTCCTTTTTTATTTGCTCACAACCACTGCATATTGACACATTTTTCGGTGCCTTCCCCAGCTCCTCGACTCCGCTGCATAGTCGTGCTCCTTTGTATGCATCTCTGGTCTCTTTAAAGAACTCATGATAGCAGGCATGTGTCTGCTCTGACCCTCCAGTGTAGTACCTCTAAACGTTTTCCAGGGCACCAGAGCTTTTTAAAAACTCTTGTATTACCCTGACAGCCTCATTTTTATTAATGTATCTCTCTAGAAAACAAAAGTTAGCTGGCAGTAGCAAGGTGGTTTGCCTCTGGGGCTGTGCCACTTGCACACCACCACCATGGTGCTTTTGCTCCTCGGGTGCCCAATCCCTCAGCCGGGCAGGGAGCGGCACAGCTTGCCGTGGTCCTGGCTGTGCTGCAGGGGCGTCTCTGCTCTCTGCAGCTTGTTTGGTGTGTGCAGATGAAGTGGCTGTGATGTCATCCCCCATGGGACAGTCTGCGAGGGCAGGTGCAGTGCTGACATCCCCTCGGGCCAGAGAGGTGCTGGCTGACCTTGGAGGAGCTGCAGCTCCTGCACAGCCTGCGCGGAGAGGTCTTCTAAGGGCTGTACATACACATTCAAGAAGTGCTGATACACGAATGCGCACACACACGCACACACCCACCCACCTGCAACTCCACAGGACCAACGCTGCCTTTAGCCAGGATGCTTTTATTGAAAAGACCCTGCCACAGGGAGTTGCTTATCCTGTCCCTTCTTCACCTCGTCCTGCAGCGAGAGCTGAGCAGCACCTGGAAGGAAGAGTCCTGAAAGTGCTTTACTGGAAGACGCTGGATCCTGTGATGCTTGAGTCCAGGGCTGCAGAGGCAGCACCCAGCTCCATGAGAGGCTGGAGGGCCGAGGGCGGGG
>NW_009712777.1:9062-9454 GCF_000703405.1 Apaloderma vittatum
CAGCAGCCAGGGCCCCAGCTGCCACCTCTGCAGCAGAGACTCTCCTCATATCCCCCTGCTCCCTCCTACTACCTGCAGGAGGGGACGTCTGGGCCTGGCCTCTTCCTTGGAACCAAGCAGTGCAGCTGCCCACGGAGAGATTTCTGCATGCAGGCTCTGGGGAGCGAACAATCACGGTCCAAACATCACCACTTCCCCAGCCCCAGGGTGGGTGATGGCTCACGTTGTCCCTGCATGAGCAGGCAGACTGGGCCTGTAATGGCGAACCAGTGGTCCCCCAGCTCTGGGCACTCGGAGCCAGACCTTCCCAACGGCACTGCACCTCATCAGCCGACCTGGCACAGGCCATGGGATCGGCCCCAGGAGCAGAGGCATCAGTGGTGACTGCAGCC
>NW_009712778.1:0-2039 GCF_000703405.1 Apaloderma vittatum
CTGTGATTCTCTAGCTGGGCATCCATGTGAATTGTTCCTGTTACTTCAGGAGGGGAACGGCACGAGGGCGTTGAAATCATGGCGACGCCACTATAACTCATTTCGTCATCCACAGTGATAAATGGTTGATTAACGGGACATCGAAGTAACTGTTACTGTGAAATCCAATGGCACTTACCGAGGTGGTGGTTGTGTTGGGTCGATGGTCAGACTAGATGATCTTACAGATCTTTTCCAACCTTGATGATTCTGTGGTCCTAAGGCTGCTCTGTCAGTCCCAGCATTTGCAAGTCCAGAACCCTGGGGAGGTTTATAATCTTCATCCCCAAGTCCCCTCCCATTTGATGAAGTTTATAAAGGGCATTAATGAGTAATTCCCGTTCACGTGGCTTTTGGGGCTCAGCCACGTGCAGCGCGCCATCCGTATCCGTGTATCTGAGGAGCGGTTTCTGGCTCAAATAACGGGACGTTGCGAAGGTTTGGTCGTGGCCGTAGCAAAACGTGCTCTTCGTTCTGTGCTCGCTTTCTTCGAGGCTTCTCTCCTCCCCGTTCTCCTGCGGTGCCGTCTCTGCCCGGAGTTGAACACAAAGCACGGAGCAAGAGCTTGTCGTTTCCCCGTTAGTTCAGCGCTCCCTGATGAAGGTGATGCACTTCCAGATCAGGTGGGAAGATGGAAAGAGGGGCTCAGAGGAAGACCCTCTCGAGACACCCAGGACCCAGCTAGAAAAGCAGCTGCGTGCCGTGAGCCCCTCAGGACAGCGGAAACATCGCCGAGTTATTCTGCCAGCGGGCTGGGAGCGAGGGTGGGTGATGCTCAGGCTTCTGAGCCACCACCTGCCTTGAGATACAGAAGCAGAGTGTCCTCTAGATTGGAAAAGACCTTTAAGAGGTCCAACCATTAACCTGACACTGCAAAGTCCTCGATTAAACCAAATCCTTAAGTGCTGTGTCTGCCCAGCTCTTAAATACTTCCAGGTGTGGCCTCATCAGTGCTGGGTCTGGGGGGAACAATCACTTCCCTGGTCCCTCTGGCCACGCGATTCCTGAGACAAGCCACAAACACAAGTATGGGCAGGAGAAACGTGGGTTGGTTTGAAATACAAGTTCTCCAGGTTGGCTCGGCTTGGCTTGAGCGGGATGAGCAGGGGCAGCACGAATGGTTGCGTCTTTGCGAACGGACGCGACAGGATTTCGTAGGCTTTCATTTAGTTCATCCAGAAAATATATGTTTTCCTAGCCCAAAGCACGAAGATAAGATGTAAAATACAAATACGATTTTCTTGGCCAAAAGGTGGATGTAAAAAGTGCAGGGGACACTGCTTGGTGGCTGGGAAAAGTGAGTTTCTTTGGTGGTTGCGGGTGATCTGCGACACGATGCTTCTTGCAGGGGTGGTTCTCGTGCCCAGCGCTCAGCTCGGGGATACAGCTGGGTTGTGAGAAAGAATCGTAGAATCCTGGAATGGTTTGCATTGGAAGGGACCTTAAAAATCATCTCATTCCACCCCCCTGCTGTGGTCAAGGACATCTCCCACCAGACCAGGTTGCTCAGAGCCCCGTCCAGCCTGATCTTGAGCACTTCCAGGGATGAGACATCCACAGCTTCTCTGGGCAACCTGTGCCAGGGTCTCACCACCCTCACGGTGAAGAATTTCCTCCTAATATCTCATCTGAATCTCCCCTCTTACAGTCTGAAACCGTTCCCCCCTGTCCTACCCCTACACCCCCTGATGAGGAGCCCCTCCCCGGCTCTCTGTCCCCCTTTAAGCCCAGGGGGGCTGCTCTAAGGTCTCCGCTTTTGGAGCCTTCTCCTCTCCAGGCTGAACAGCCCCAGCTCTCGACCTGTCCCCGCAGGGAAGGTGCTCCAGCTGCTGAGCATCTTGGTGCTCTCCTCCTGACCCGCTCCAACAGCTCCATGTCCTTCTGGTGTTGGGGGCCCCGGAGCTGGACGCAGAATTGCAGGTGGGGTCTCAGCAGAGCAGAGCAGAGGGGGAGAATCCACTCCTGATGACATTTTATTACAGAGGGGCAAGTCGACGTGC
>NW_009712778.1:2088-4221 GCF_000703405.1 Apaloderma vittatum
AAACGTGACCAGAGGCGATATATAGAAAGCACCACAATAATTTGCCTAAAACTAGAACTTTGCTCAACGAGACGTGCGTTGGGGGTTTTTTTATGTTTGTTTTAAAATGATGATCTAATTGTGAAACTATTAGCACCGTGTTGCGATTCACAGAATCGCAGAATTGTTGGGGCTGGAAAAGCCCTCTGAGATCATCAAGTCCAACCTGTATCCCCGCCCCACCACATGGGCCAGAGCAGGCACCAAGTGCCACATCCAGCTTCTCCTTAAACCCCTCCAGGGACGGTGTCTCCCACTTGCCCTGGGCAGAGCATACCAGTGCCTCTCCGGGAGGAAGGGCTGCCTGAGACCCAACCCCAACCTCCCCTGATGCAGTTTCAGGCTGGGCCCTCTCGTCCTGGGAGAAGAGCCCGACCCCCCCTGACTGCACCCTCCCTGTAGGGAGTTGTAGAGAGGGAGAAGGTCCCCCTGAGTCTCCTCTTCTCCAGCTGAACACCCCCAGCTCCCTCAGCCTCTCCTCACAAGACTTTCCCTCTAGTCCCTTCCCCAGCAGCCCCGTAGACGTTGGGGTGCTTCTCGTGCATCCCCAAAGCTCTCACCTTGCCTGTGTCTTGCTTTGCAGGAGGTGTACCGGATCCCGAAGAAGAGCCAAGCAGAAAAGGAGAACAGTGGTACGTACTCGCGTTTTCCCATCTTATTGCTGTGCTCCTATGAAAATTTCCTCAGAGTGTGTCAGAAAGAGACGTTCTCCTGTCATCTCCTGGTGATGGAACGCAGCTCCCGTGACCAGGGCAGGTATTTAAGCGAAGGGAAATGTCCTGTCTTGTCTCTGCTGGGAGACTGGGACGGGTTTTTCACCCCTTGATCCAGCCGTTACCTGCAAAAGCTTCAACGGAGCATCTGGGTCATGTCCCCAAGTCGTGAACCCAGCGTGTGACAATCCAGCTCCCCGTAAGGGAGGTGGGATTTACTGGCTTTAACTGGGTGCTCTCGGTGCATCGTTTTTCTTTGCTGCCTCCGGGATGCTCTTGTCACTCGAGGTTGGGTCCAATCCCACCGTCCCGACCTCCGCTCCCACCTGTTGAAGAACCTTTAAACCTCCTCCCAAAGACACGGTTTGGAGTTGGGTCAAGTGAATCCCAGCTCTGCCTGCTCCCAGCCTGCCGAGAAACGGTGACGTGGGCACACGCCGGGCGAGTTGTATCCCAGTTGCCAATTCTTCTTCATCTGCATCACCTCATTGCTGGTTTTACGTGATTTTACAGCTCCGTCCTCACCACGGTGATGAATTCCCTTTGGGCTTTTCTTGACATGTAAAGCAGGAGTCTCCATCCGGTCGTGTTACGGAATTTTCTTTTAAAATTGGGCCTCCTTCAGTAAATAAATAATGCAGTCACGTTAGCCATTCTAATAACTAATGTTCCTGTACCCAAGGAACATCAGCATGTTGCTGGAGATGACGTTTCACCTTTCATCTTGTGGGTAGCAGTGCAGATGTGGGAAATGTATCTAAAAATAGGATTTAAAATAGTTTTGTTTTATTCTATTTTATGTGGGGTTTTTTTAACCATCCTGAGGCTGATACAGGTTGACCTGCAACTCACTTGAATGAAGACCTTGTCGACTACAGAAACTGCAGGAAGAGAGAGCTGGAAATAAGCTGAACTATAAAAATTCTCTCCTTTTTACCTGTTTTCCCAAACAGCCGACCGTGGGAGAGAGACAGCTGGCCACAGGGATCAGACTCCGACTCCGAAGAACCCCGTCCTGAGCAGAGAGCGGGATCCCGAGAGGCAGAGCCAGAGTAAAGAGAAGAAAAGACGGAGAGACTCGATGTCCCCTCCGTCCTCGGCGTACGAGCGCGGGACGAAGAGGCCGGAGGACAGGCAAGTTGTCTCACAGCGGCGGCGGAAGGGCTGAGGATCTGACCGCTGGGCTGGGACCAGTAATCCTGGGTCGAAAACGCTGGGAAAAATGGTCCTGGTGATCTGTGAAAAAGCCCAGGGATGGGGAAGGAAATCCCGTGTGTGTGGTGAGGTGCTTTCCCTGGCTGGAGGTGCGTGGCTTCTTGGCCGCAGGTGGCCTCTCTTCTTCATGTCCTGCACCTTCACCTCCAGATAACGCTCACCTTCA
>NW_009712779.1:0-18149 GCF_000703405.1 Apaloderma vittatum
TCACGGGGTTCGGTGAAGCAGTTTTAGCATTTGCTGGGCAGCCTCTGGCAATAGCACTGCTTTTTTACACTTTGCAGTACGTTTTGTTCAAAAAGTGTGCAAAGCAAACAGCTGCTGGGTTAGTTAACTGACTGGGGGAAGCCAGTCGATTGCTGGTGGTGTGTTCAGTTCACATGGGGTGGTCTTTCACACAAATACCAACATATGTTCTGCATTTAAGAACCTTTACACAGAAGGGTTTAGGAAATGCTTTCCCTTTCTTAAACTAATAGCCACAGTTCTGAACTGAGCGTTAAATGACTTGCACTAAGGAGGGGGGAAATAGTTGTCATGAACACAGAATGACAGGTCTTAAGAATTTGGTTTTGCAGTATTTAACTTGAAGAGGAACTGTTCAGGCTCATCAGAGCTGCAGCCTGATGACTGCAGCAAGGAGCTGCGAGCAGCCAACCTCATCCGAGGCTGAGCGCGGCAGAGAGGAGCTGAGCCTGCGAGATGGTGGGTGGCCCCTCCGAGCAGCGGGTGTACAGGGCAGGTTCTGGAAGGTGACGTGGAGTGGCCATGTTGTGGATGGGGCTTGGGCTGCTCAAAGGGGCCCAAAGCAAATTGGGACTCTGCGAAGCCAGGCAGCGCGCCTCTGGGTGTTAGTGGATCCTTTTAAAGCACAAACTTGCCTTGGGCGGCTCTGTTAGATCTCCTTATTTCTCGTTCACTGATAGTGTTGCGAGTAGATGTCAGTGATCTTCATTAACAGTGGTCAATTTGGGGTTCCTGAGGACGGTCTGGACTTTCTGAAGGTGCCTTTTTTCTGCCAGGGCAGGGAACTTGAGCTCTTGACCAGGTGTTCTGAAGCACTCTAGTCAGGTGCTGAGGAGCAGACAGCAGCTTTTATCTCGGGATCTTTGGGGTCGCCTGAAATAGAAGGTGCAGAAGCAGATGTGTTAGAAGTCCTGAAACTTTCGCGAGGGTTAGCTTTAGCCGTCAGTGTTATATTTTAGACTTAACAAGTGTCCACGTGGTGATTGTGAATTGATTCCTGCGCAGTGGAATCCTCTTCTTCAATATGCTTTAGCTGAAAAACCTTGCTGCAGTGAGGGAGCGGTATAAGGCTCGTGCTGTATTTCATGTGTGAATGTTTATTGCAGGTCTTGTCTGTAGCTTGTAGGCAGGACCAGCATGCTGTTAACAATCAACAGTTAAGGTGCATTGGGAATATTATTAAATGCATTGTGAAAAATATGATTGATAAATGCTTGCTGTGCCTGCTTTGGGTTTTGGTCAGTGGGGTACATGTTCCTAATTCAATATATTAGTAATTTGTCAGGAAAATTGAAAGCTATGCATTTCAGATGGGTGAAACGTTGCCTTAATTGTTGCCAGTGATGTTTCCTAGCTAGAAAGCCAGGACTGTGTGAAGCTCTGAGTGTTGCTGACCCTTTTTTCAAGCAGGTGAGGCTTCCTACTTCCCCCTAGGTGACAGATCCCCCCAGGTTGTCCCTCTTCACGCAGAAGCGATGGACACCAGTGGCACAGGTGAGGGTGATACCATCTTCATACGGGACAAGGGTGCGTTTGCTTTACTGGGGGTCAAAGGAGGCCCCTGGTGCTGGGATGCTTGTACTGGCCAATAAAAAAACCCCATGCTGTGTTCTGTGACTCTCTTGTGACCATTAAAGTTAATGTGCGGTTTGAGAATTACCTGGGCCGTTCAGAGAACTGAGCTGCTGTTACGTGATATGCTGCAGTCCCTTCCAAAGGAGTTCTGCCTGCTGCTGATGGTTTGACACCAGCTTTCTCTTTGTTTGTTTGTTTGTTTGCTTGTGTGTTGCCCTACCTGTCGCATCCCCCAGTCAGCACAAGGCTTCTCTCCACCAACCTCCCATAGGTTTGCTGACCTTTGGGGTTTCTTTCTCTCTGCTTACATTTCTACTTGTGGAAAACATTTAGATTCTCACCTCACAAGTTTTAGTAAACTCTCTAGATTTTTCACTCGGGTTCCCTTTTGGAGAGTCCGTCTGCCCTGGGAAATATGTCACAAGCTCAGCAGTAAGATTTTGGTTGCAGGATAGTTTTGAGTGATTATTAAAATAGACTGCTTTAAAAGAAACCAAGCATTTCCATTCTTGTTGGCTTAATTAAATCTGTTAAATGTTATTTAGACTGTTACAATAAGAAAAATACTCCTTGCCATCCTTTCAAAATGAGATAAATGTTTCGGTAGTCCATTTTGAGGAATTGCTTGAGGAGAAGCTTTGATCCCTGTTTGCCAAAAGTAACGCAAGCTAGAGGGAAGCTCTGCTGAGGAGGACAGCTTTGTCAGCTCGTGGATACCAGTGAGTGTTCCTAACCTTTGTAACTCTGTAAAGCTTTAACCTCGTCATGAAAGTTCCCGATAGCAGCTGGGAGGATTGTTCAGCAGCCAATCAAATGGGCTCAGGATTTGTTAGCCTCAGTTAAATAAGAAAGAAATGATATTTTGGCCTTCTCCTCAGTAGAGCCGCTTGCCGGACTGGAGTGAGGCTGCTCCTGGAGGATAGCAGACTGTATTTTCACAAAGCTTATGTAAATTAGGGACTTTTTACCCTTTCAAAGCAGGATGCTGGGCCCTGCAGAGTTGGTTACATGTCATTAAGTGTTTCTGGAACAAAGAGGAAGTAGCCCACGCTCTGTTTCAGGTGTGCATTTCAGCTGCTCTATTGATTAATAGCACCATTGACCACTTCTATCAGCCCGAACCTCTTTGCTTTCTTAGCACTTTTCACTTGGACCTGTGACTTCTGAACTTCCATGTTACCGTGTGCGTCGTTGGTATTTGCTAAAGCAAGTAACATCATCTGCCATGCTCAGAGCTGCTTTTTACTTCTGTTCACCTCCAGAAGCGTAGTGATCCCCTTAAAGTGTTTCGACTTCGCTTTATCACACTCATTCCTTAAAATTACTTTCATCTTGAGCTAAACGCTAACCTCAAAGACGTAAGGAAGTGAGGCAACGTTTATTTTTGTAAAATAGTGAATCATCTCCTGGACGTGTCTTGTCTCTTTTGCTTTGATGAAAAGTAAATTCAAGGAAATGGGACCTGCTGGTTGTCATTGCCTGAGCAGGTGCCCCCGCTGACGGGTGCTGCCTCGCGGGAGTGACCAGCGCTTGGGCTCGCTGACGGTTTGAACTCGCTGAACTACGTGGACGATGAGAATGTGGGTGCAACAGGTTACCAGGTTTTTCCTCTAAGATGGTTTTGTTGGAGAACAACCACTGTGAAAACTAAGAAGGGAAAAGTACGTGTGTCCTTTCACACTGAGCTGTTTCTAGTTCTTCTGTTTTCAGCTCTTTTCTTCTGTTAAGGTTGACGAAAGGGGGAAAACGCTGTTGTTATGTGGATTAAATCGGTTGCACATGGTGAATTTTGAATTCTGAAGAAGGCCTTGCAAGAATCATCATCTGTAATGATTGTCTTGAACCTCTCCGACATTTGGAGGCTTTTTGTTACTGAATTTAGGCTTGTCCTTGCAGCAAATCGCTTTGGAACTAGGTGTGACCTTGGCAGAGGAATTATCTCTAAAGCTATTGCAACTGCTTCCTTATCCTTTTGCTTTATGTTTGAGGCCGGGTAGTAAGCCGCTCCTTCATTTCAGAATCCAGGAGGCTGGCCTCTGAAATATTAAACTTCCTTATTTGTGAATTTGTGAGATAGGAGCGAGGATTAATAGCTTTTGCCTTTTAGATGCAAACAAATGGTGCCAGTGGACTGTTGTTCAGTGTTTGGAAGAAAGTGTGTTATTTGCTCGTAGGGCGTTAGGAGCACTCCAGAGGAGAATTTTTGCAAAAGGGTAGTTTTCTTGTCCACGTGGAGGGAGTTAGTTTTGTTGTGGTAGAGCCGTTACAGTGCGTATCCTCTGTGCTGGTGGTGGATTCTTAGACTCCTTACCCAAACGCCTTCGAGCTTTTGAACAGCTCTTGGCACTTCAAAAACTAATACCCTTGGTTACAGGTTTAAAGAAATTGTTAGTGTACCTTGATGTTTGTAAGATGTAGGTAAGCTCGTGGGGAAATTGGATAATACTTGGGTAAGTCCAACCTGGCATAGGTGATGCTTGGTTAATAGAGATTTCACTAATCCAGTAAGTAATTAGTATCTTCTCCTTGAAATATGTTTTTTTACCTTCCTTTCTAGGAAGGGGTCTGAAGGTGGGAAAATTTCCCTTTCTGGTGAAAGGGGCCTGGAGCGTTATGACAGTCGAATCTTTAAAAGCTTGTGAGTTACGCGAGTCCTTGACGGCTAGCCACTTCCTCCGCTGATGTTGTCGGATGTCAATAAAGAGAGGTTGAAGGCAACACTTCTCATGGAGGTAGAAATGAAATACTTGGAAAAAATACCAAGGATTTTCCTGTTTTGATTAATGAAAAATCACATAGGTGCTTAAAAGCTGGTTCGACACTTGAGATGTGGAACTCTAAAGAATAAAGCACTAAATTCGTCTTTATTATATGGCTTGATTTCTAAAGCAACTTTTGGTTATTTTACCTAATAAAAGTGTTCTGGTCTCTTCAGCAGGTAACATCGAAAGGTGCTGGCTTAAACCCTAATGCAAAAGTATGGCAAGAAGTACCCCAAGGGAGCAGTGAGGCTGTGCCACCGACCAATGGCGCAGAGCACTCGTGGCAAGAAATGGCGTCAGCACCGGGGACTCATGCCGAGGGTGAGATGTCGCGGGGCCATGTTTAAGCGCCAGCTGCGATACGTCCCTGGCTGAGGGCTCTCTGGAAGAGCTGAGCACCGAGAAGCGACCTCGTGCTCTTTGCCTTGGGGTTCTTGGTGCTGATATAGCAACAAGCATGAAATGAACCCGAGAAAGGCGTAGGCAGTTCTGGGAGATGACGGGTCTGACCATTGAGCGTTGCTTTAGGGATTCAGGAAGGCACCCAGAGCTGCACTGGGACAGAGCACTGCCACGGGTAACGGGATCCCAGGGGGCCCGGTGATGACCGAGTAACGCGCTAAGAGGGAAACAGGATGCTAAATGTGTAGAAATGGATTCACCATTGCTGCACTTTAGTGTTCGCTTGACCCTGTGAACAGGAAGATAAGATCTGAGGGCCGCCTACAATCCTGGTGGATCACCGAGGTGCTGCTGAGAACTGTTAAGCGGTAGCTTTTGTACTGGGGGAGAAACTGCAAACATCTATGGTTAAGTCCTTTCAGTTCAGTCTGGTTTCCGTCTGAGTCCCCATTTTCCATCCTGACCGCATGGTTGGTCCCGTGGTCCAGAACTGAATATTCAAACGCTGTTAACCTTTATGACTTGGTAAGAAGCCAGTTGTGTAGCTGAGGTTACTCGAAATAAAGCCCGTTAATTAGGAAGCAGAAGGGTCTCTGGGAAAAGTCATGGGTAAAGAGGGGGAGATTCAGTGCGTCTGGGCCTGTCAGAAGTTTCTGGTAAGTCAGCGGAAGGGAAGAGAGAGTACTGAGTGTGTGCATTGGCTGAGAGAAACTCATTTGTCTCTTCATAACAGAATGAAGCACTCATGGCAATGTTGTGCTGCTGGAAAATTAAATTTTTCCAAATATATTGTTTAATGTAAGTGGGCACTGAAAGTCTAAGAAACATGGACTAAGCCTAGACACTTTCAGTTACAGCATCTTTGAGTATTTGTTTTAGTGTTGGTAGCCAGAATTTTTCAAGTTGAAAATATTCTGAAGCTTACAGTAGGCTTTCTATTGATGACGTGTTCTTTTGCCAGGTAACATAGAGATTTCAGAGGATAGCTCCAAGCAGTATGAAGTGATGTATTCCTCATCTTGCGAAGCCACAAGAAATGGCGCAGGAGTTGATGAAGCATCCGCAAATGGAATCGTCCTAGCAACTGAAGATCTTGGATACCAAATTTATGAAGTGTCTGGTGAGTATTCAAGTTAGAGTGCCACTGTGAGCATCTAATCCTCTGAAGTCTGCTGCAGTTACGGGCTGACTTGTTGGTCCTGAGAAGGACTTTGAAATGTTCCTTTCGATGCATAGTCAAGAAGATCTGTGCCAGCCATAGAACTTAGCCGGGTAGGTGAAAGCTCTGGGATCTGAGATATTTTGAGCGTGGTGGTCTCTAAGCGTGTCTCAGATGACCTCTTCCTCTGTGTTCTACCTGGAAGGATTAGTTCTCTTATAGTACAATGAAAAGTCTTGCATTGTGTTCTTACTGTGGAACCGAGATCTGATGGTGAATGTGGTAACTTGTAGGTGAAGGCAGCTCCACTGTGTCCACAGAAGACATTAGAGAATGTTTGAAAAAACAACTTGAATTCTGCTTCTCACGGTACAGTAAACTCAGCTTTGTATAAACCTGTTATTAAAACCATTGGCAATTTTTTCTCTTTTCTGGCCTGTGTGTGCTGTCATCATAAGGACATGAGCTCTGAAGAGTTGTTTGCGATATGAAACAAGATTTGCCAAAATGCTCTAGAAACTGTGTGGTGCCTTGCAGCTTCTTCAGTCCTGTCCATGCACCCTTGTCTTTGAATGAAAATTGAGTTTGATTTGCTAGGATTTTTTCCAGGAGAGAAAATACGAGTACATTTTGGCTAGAGTTAGCTGTGAATAGCACTGGTGAAGATTGGAGCCTGCAGTTACCAGGCTTCTATTAGTAAAGTTCAGTGTTTTTATAAAATAGTGAACTTCTGTGTTTTTTAGTGAGAATCTTTCAAAGGATCTCTACTTGATGTCTCAAATGGATAGTGACCAGTTTGTTCCAATATGGACAATTGCCAACATGGAAGGTATTAAGAAGCTGACGACTGATATGGACCTGATTCTTGAAGTTTTGAGATGTAAGTCTGGGTGTTCTGGTGGCTGTATTAGAACAAAGAAACTTTCCTTGCTGCAGGGAAATGCTGGTTGTGGCGTATTCATGTGGATGGGCACCTCGTTCTGCAGAGGTGATCGAATAAAAGTGGCTGTTCCAGGCTCCTGAATTCTAGTTACGCTTTATACTAATCTGCCTAAAACTGCCCAAGTAAGAGGCCGCTCTAAGATATTGCTGGCAGTGCAGGTCTTATTGTGGGAGTAAGCCTAGTCTTCTGTTACAGTGCCAAAGTTTTACTAGAAATGATAAAACTAGAAAAACCTTGTTGGAAAAAGTTATCTAGAATTCTTTTGAGATACTGTCCTGTGCTGCTTCTGCACGTGGCTTCTGGAAACAGGTGTAAGTGAAATTTTCAAGTCTTTGTTCTGACTTGATTCCCTACTCTTATTTGAGCTTTTCCCGTCAGGACTCTGTTTTTATAACCTCTTAGCTTATAACCTTTTAGCTGGGAGAGGTTTGAATTTGGGACTGTGCTTTTTAGGTATCGGAGCTGTAGGTAGCTATAGTTACAGATATTGCTCAACGTCCAACATTAAGCCAACTTTTCTGTTTTAATCTTAGCTTCTCCGATGGTACAAGTGGATGAGAGAGGGGAGAAAGTAAGACCAAACCACAAAAGATGTATTATCATTCTCCGCGAGATCCCTGAAACAACACCTATAGAGGTAAATAAATAGAAAAGAAAGAAATAAAAGCCTGTTGATGGTTTTGGAAGGGATCTTCAACAGTGTTTCAAACAGCAACAGGAAGCGTCACTTCAAAAGTCAGCTGGTGTGTAATTAGATTAAATGAAGATATTTTTGTTGCCAACCACGTAATTTTTTCTGCCTGGAGATATTGTCGAAAAAGCCAAAGCAAAAACTTGTCGTCATTGCTGTCCCTTCCCATTATTTACTAATACACTAAAATGCTCTGAAGTAAACTTTTTTTCCCCCCACCAAAAATGGAAGGATATTCGAACTGGTTTCAGATAGGGGAATAAAATGAGCCCAGGGCATAGCTTGGAATTCAAGCTGAATTTTTGTCACAGCGATAACTTTACTTGAAGTCAGAAGGTTGGTTTGGCAGCAAGAAATGTTGCTAAACACTTCTCATTCATTGTGACCCAGTGTGAGCTGAGCTCATTATGTTCAGAGAAGGGAGGATAATAAAATTCCTACTGATATTTGGCTAACAGAATGATTTAGTTCTTTGGTTTTTAAATTGTAACACAGGGTGTTTGTCTACTAGCATTTTTAATTAGTTCTTTTAATGCAAACACCAAACAGCTGCTTTTCCCTCTCTTTAAAATCTGATTATTGCAAAGCTGTGAGCTCGCCTTGGTTCAGAAATACTTCTTAGAGTTGTTCTTGTCTAGATAACTCTCCTGATCTCGCGTCATGTTTTTGCTATCTCTTACATATAGAAACACCACCAGTTCTACACTGAGATTTATTTTTCCTACCAGCTTTGGAGAACTCACTAGGCTGGGTTAGTGTTCTTGGGTTCAGAACCAGGCAGAGGATAATTTGGTGCCTGGCAGGGCTGTCAAGGGAATAAAAGAACATCCCTGGTCAAGGGGAAATTGTGGCGGCTTAGCCGGCATGTAAACTTTTGTTGGTTTAGTGTTCCATTTGTAGCTTACAGCTCAGTCCCCTTAACTGCCTGGTTTATTCTCTCCCCTAGGAGGTTAAGGCTCTGTTTAAAAATGAAAACTGCCCCAAAGTGATAAGCTGTGAGTTTGCTCACAACAACAACTGGTACGTTACATTCCAGTCGGATACAGATGCGCAACAGGTAAGGCCACCTTTGACTGCTCATGCCGGCTCAGTTTTGTTATTAATACTTCCCCTGCTCGAGAGAATCGTGCTTGCTTCCTCTAGCTAAAAGAAATGGTGATTTACTGATCCCCACTGTTAGGTTAAGAGGTTATTGGCAAATAGGGAAGAAAAAGCTGGGAGACTGCAGGGTTGTAATTCTCCTGTCTGCTTCTTGCCGTGGTGCTCGGCCATAACTGACGCGTCATATCCTGAATTTGAAGTGCTCATGAGTTTGGCTAGGCGAAGAGGGAAGCACGTTGCTGCACATTCATGTCGAATCATGTAGTATCCTTGGAGAAGTCAGTTTTTATCAAGATATTCTAATGCTGATCTTATTTTGTATCTGCAGGCATTTAAATACTTAAGGGAAGAAGTGAAAACCTTTCAGGGCAAGCCAGTAATGGTAAGACTGCTTTATATGAGGTTTCTGCTTGGATTGACTTGTTTCTATTTGAATGCTAGTGTGCATTTCGGGAGAGAGGGACTAAGGCGTCTGCGATGGGGTGGTTCATAACGCTTGCTCTGTGGGCTGCTAACTTGAATGAGGTCATGGGTAGCTTGAAAAATTGTAGTTGAGTCGCTGCTGGTTATTCACAGTGCTGCTTCCCATGAGGTGTGAAACACATTCCTGTTTCGGCTTCCTTTCCCCTCTTCCCCCAGAATCTGGGTCTGCAGAACTCAGGAGAGGGACTCCTGCCATCCTGATTCTCTAGCTTGAGTTAGCTGCTCTGCAAATCAGGCCGAAGCAAGCTGCTCGTACTGTGAGGGCAACTCTCAAAATTAGAGCCTGGGCAGTTACTGCTCTAGAATATAATCGCTGCTGATTTTTATCTGAGCGTTTATTTGTGAACAGTAATCAACCTACTTCCTCTTCCCATCCCTTCTGTTATAATCTCAGTAGGCAAGCAAGACTTCATCTTCTGTTTCTCCTTTTCTCCCGACTAATGGATGTGACGTGATTTGATACCTTGCAGGCAAGGATAAAAGCCATCAACACGTTTTTTGCCAAGAATGGTTACCGGGTGGTGGATTCCAATGTCTATACTCAGCCGGTTCAAACCCAAGCACAGTTTGCCTCGCCGCTGTTTATGCAGCCTGTATATAGTCCTCAGCAGTACTCTATTTACAGCATTGTGCCTCAGACATGGTCTCCAAATCCTGCACCTTACTTTGAAACACCGCTGGTGAGTAAGAGCTGATGAAAACGAGGGGATGTAGCCCAAAACCAGCAGTAGTGTGGCTAACAACACGGTAGCGTCAGTGGGCTCTTCAGCTGTAGAACGTGCAGGTTTTCTAGTCAGATCCCTCTGGTTTGTGATAATTCCCCTTGCATCACGGAGCTGATAAAGCAAGGCTGTCGGAGAGGCTGCCTGTCTCGCTGTTGGCTGCCCTTTACTTCAGGAAATTTTGATGTGAAAATTCAGGTAGGTAGTGTTGCTGGAAGAGCTTTCTAGGTCTGTATAGCTCTTCCAGGAACACGCAGACTCTGCTGCCGAAGGAGATGTGTAAACCTGGTGGGGTTTTTACTTCCATAGTAAGTTTACAACGTACTGGATGCAGTAGCCTGGTGAAAAAGTATGAGCAGACTAGATGAATAACTGCTGAAGCTGATCTCATGAAACTGCAAACGTTTTTCTTTTTAGTCCAGCTATTGAGACTGTTCTGTCTGTTGCAGGCCCCCTTTCCTAACGGTGGATTTGTGAATGGCTTTAATACACCAGGATCATATAAAACAAATGCTGCTTCTTTGAGTATAGGTCGCCCATTCCATAGAAATCGGTAAGATAGCTCCGACAGTTGTTTGCTCTCTGCGAATTTACAGTGTTGAGATCCTGACGTGTTCCTTGCGCTTGTGTAGTGCAGTGCCTTCTGATGCAACTAGGTTACTTCCTTGTGTTTATCGAATATGGGTGGTGTTTTCCAGCTTGATTTATAAAATAAAATAAAAACGAAGGTGGCAGCTTAAGATCCTAAAATAATGGACACGTGCTGGAGGGAGCAAAGGTAACACCTTTAAAAGCCTCAGAGGAATTTCTGCAGACAAATAAATAGCTTCCTTTTAAAGTAATACTTCTAATTATGTTTGTTATATGCAGATTATGAACTCCTGCAGCGCAAACGTAAGCTTTTCCTGCTGTGTGATTAGTCTTGCAGAGAGCCGTTCAGTTTATGCAGCTGGGAGTTGCATGCCTGGACTGCCGTACGCTGGAGCTGCTTGATGCCGAGTCTGTTACTGGAATTTATTTGCTCTATCCCCATCTTTCCTGATAACTGTAAGGGCTCGGCTCAGATATAAACACTGGGGAGGAGGAAACAGCTTTGTATTTGCTGGAACAGTGCTCTGTAAATACAATGGAGTAGTAATCTATTTGCGTGGGTGGAAATTGTTTTATTTGCAAGCTCTTTCACTCTGTTCAGCGTGCGGGCTGGTAGCATGGGAATTTTTATATTGTTTGAGAAATCGGTTGACAGCTGCCGGTACCGTAAGTGGTTTTGTGATGCAGTTAAGGTTTGTGGCTGTGGGCAGAAGGTGAACTTCAGAATTTGGTCTGTGGTGACTCAGCAGTCTTAATCCAGGCTGTGGAACTGGTGGTGTGACTCGAAAGATGGAGCAGCTGATCCAGTTGCAGCTGCTCTGCTCCCAACTAGTATCTTTTTATACTGTTGGTGTGGTTTTGTTGTTGTTTTTTTTTCCTTAAATTGTGCCCAAACTTAACTGTACAAGAATTGTATGTACCTAAAGATTACCGTCCTGAAATGCCCACACATTCCCTGCTGCCTTGTAGATGACATCTGCATAATCCTTAAGCTTTTAAAACTCTTCTCGTTAAGACTTTCATTTATAAGACTTGAGTCACTGTGAAGCGGTAGCTTGAGTGTCGAGCATGTACAGGTTCTGCTGGTCCGTCCTGGTTGACTTACCTTCCCTGCCAGTCTCGCTCAGCCTTTGTGCTCGTACGAAGCTCTGGTTTTGTGGCAATAAATCTTCACGTTCTGGCAGCAGACGTTTGTTCTGCTTCAGCAGGCTCCCTTTGCAAGCAGGAGGCGTAAAGGTAGCGACAAGGCACGGCCTCGAAGGTTTGGCCCAGTGATGATCAAGTATCGCGCTAAGAGAGAACAGGTCCAACAGTCGCTCGTCTGGGCAGCCTGCACTTCATGCTCTTTCTCCTTGTTGCTCTCTCACATCATCTCTCCTTTTCTTTGCCTTTTTTTTTTTCCCTCCCTTTCTTTTTTTCTTTCTTATCTTTCCTCATCTTTTCTGCTTTGCTCTTCTGCCCAGACAAGATTGTGGCCTTCTCCATGACGGGTAAGATTATGAGATCTGAGGGCTGAATGATGACTCCAGGATCTTCCATTTTAAGAACAAGTTGAACAAAATGGCAGAATTTAGTTAGGTTACCTCCTCTGCCTCCCTCTGGTCTTTGATGATGGAGAACTTATCCTTGCTGGGGCCTTCAAAGTGCTTCTTAAAGCTTCCTGAAGCTGTGAAGTGTGGATTAATCTTGTTTAGCGTATCTTCTCTTGAGCGGCAGAAGAGCTCATTTGGGGAGGTTTGTCCAGCTGCTGCTTTTAGGTTTCTGCCCTGGCTCATTAAACTGGATTTGTTTTGTCATGCAGGCAGTTAATAGTTAAGTATTGGATTTTTTTCCGTAGCTAAACATTTGTTTAAGCCCATGGTATTTATTTTGCCCTGATCTGTTGCAACATCTATGTGGGAAAGGAAGATTGAGCCTTTGTAACAGAGAATCCTCAGTGCTAGTATTGGTTACGTTGATATTTCTCTATCCAGCCCTCTAAAAGGTAACTTAAAATGTCTTTGGTGAACTAGATTAAATTGACCACTGGGCATCGGACTATTAAAATGTAATTTTTGTTCTGCTTTGTGGTTACATTGCAAGGCTGCAGAATAGGCTGTCAGATAGTGGTGGAAAACGGGCTGGCAGGATGAGAATTTCTTCGAACTGCGTGGAACGTTATCATGAGATATTTAAAAACAGCAAGCATGCAAAATCCTCCGTCTGCCCCTAAATTACGAGATGTGCTGGGTTGAGCAGAGGAGAAAGATAAAGGGCTTAAGGTGCTTGCCGGAACTGGTTGGCGCTGTGTGGAAAAGACAGCGAGGTGCGGAAGGGGAAGGTAGTCTAAAGGCACCTGAAAGCTGCTCCAGCAAACTGTTCCATGTTGGGGTAGGTCAGAGCTTTTCTGGGTGATTCTACATTTAAGACCCCGAGCCTTCATTTGCAGAACGATGGCGCGTGTTCAAAGGCAGCACAGATTTAATGCTGAATAATCAATAACTGGGTAAAATGTCTGGGGTGTTAGAAACTGCCGAGTCAGGGCTGTGGGTGTTTAGTAACAGGAACAGTGACACTAAATTCCTGCCTTGTGCCCCCAGCCTGCTTAGTTGTCATCTACTCCTGCCTTCTTGTTTCTATTCAGCTTTTTTGCTTGTGGCCAGAGCAGTTTGTTCCTCAGGCTTGGCTTATTTCTCCAGGTCACTCTGTGATACCCTGTGCTGCAGGGCCAGGCAGGTGAAGAATCCCTCTTTGGGTTCTTCTGGCTCTTCTTCTACCTCCCGGTTTTGGGGTATTGTTGTTGGTTGAGGTTTTTTGTGTTCCCCCCCGCCCCGTTGGTATCTGTTGGGCAGTGATGTTGATCTTGTCTTCAAATGGCAACACCTGACAGGAGAGGAGGTTGCAAGAAAACTGTAACAGAAGGAATAGATGGAGGTAAGGAAGAACAATTTCTGTGTTCTTGATAAACGTATGGAGGAAGCAACTTCTTGGATGGAGTTCCAGTGCTTACTGACCTCCTCCTGCCTTGTCAGCTACAAACTAACTGTACTAGGTGGTAGTTTTGCCTGGTGTTCTTTAAACTCTGTATGACACGGCTGCCACTCTGTGTCTCGCAGCGTGAAGCCTCACTTCCGATCATCGAACAGCTCCGAACACGCCGCAGAGGGTCCGGCTGCCGTCAGCACTGTGCCAATGGGGGATGGACCACTGAGCAGAACCAACT
Source organism: Apaloderma vittatum (assembly GCF_000703405.1). Classification (NCBI taxonomy): domain Eukaryota; kingdom Metazoa; phylum Chordata; class Aves; order Trogoniformes; family Trogonidae; genus Apaloderma; species Apaloderma vittatum. Next base: position 13,671 of record NW_009712779.1, read on the forward strand.
CAAGGAATTTTGTTATGGAGAGACATAACAGCACGTTAACTGGGCACCAAGACCAGGGTTATTCCCAGAAGGATTCTCCTGTGGCACAGATGGAGCAGAATGGCGATTACGGGATTGGCAGGGGCAGGTAAAGAGCTGCAGAACAGCACTGCCGTGGGGACACGGTGCTGGAGGTTCAGACCGCTTGTGTGAGCCAAGGATCATCAACCACTGGCACAGCATAAATTTCTGTAAAGAATTATCAGGAGAAAACTGATACTTAAGTAAACCAGGCTTGATGAATACCTGGAGCATGAATGCTTCCTGCTTGACTGCACAGCCATCAGTTATTCTGACAATACCTTGCGGTGAGACAGCGAAGCATCTTTATTTCAAAATAACTGCCTGATTTGTCCCCAGTATTAAAACCTTTGGAGTATAAGGTGGTATTTGAATTGCTGTAAATAAACAACTTGTGGGCTGAGGCATTTGATGCTCCTAGACATTGTGAGATCAACTGGTTGTATCTTTTGACTGTTAATTCAGGGCTTAAACACTTATTTTTAAGTGACCAAGACAGCTCTGTGAGAAATGGGGTAAGTTTATTGCTCTAGAATTAGAGGATACTGTTCTGTAACGTTATAGTCTTAATTGTCCCTGCGCTTGTTGAGATATGGTGCTCTAGGCTACCTCCTACGGGGAGAGAAAAGCGGAATTGTTTCCCTTATTGGCTGTGTTCCAAAAGCAGAAGAGCTTTGACCCCTCCTGAAGATGGAGAACGTCCCAGAACTGTGTCTTGAGAACCAGGAGCAGGCTGCTGTGAATCCCTGGGCACAGGCTCCGCTTTGTGCCCAGGCGTGTGCTCTTCAGCCACACGAATGCACTTACTGGCTATTTTTTTTTTTCTTTTTTTGCCTTTAAAGGAGGAACATTTTCAGAGGTCGGAGGAGACGAGAAGATGACCGAGTTTCAGTAAGTTTCCCTTCCTTTATTGCGAGGAGTTGTACAATGTGTTGGCTTTGAGTTTATTGAAGGAGTGGCGCAGTCCTTAAATTCCTAAAGTTGTGGGTATTTTGTGTTTCTAGAAAATTCCCTGATGCTTCCTCGATGCTTTCAATGCTAGATGTTACAGCTCTATTAACAGGAATTTTCTTTACTCTAGAGACCTCAGCCTTCAGCAGAAACAAAGACTCAGACACCAAAGTTTGACTTGCTAGCATCAAATTTCCCACCTTTGCCTGGCAGCACAGCGAAAATACCGGGAGAGCTGGTGCTGGAGAGCAGGATGTCCGATATCGTTAAAGGAGTCTGCAGAGAAAAGGTGCCTGCTCCCGCCATGCGCGTGTGTGTTCCAGCCTTTTACCTGCTGTTTTGCCTGTTTAAAAGGTGGTCACTTGAGAGGCAGTGCTCCAGGAGAATTCCTAAAATCGGGACTTGAGCAGCCTTTAGAACAAGCCACTTCTCAGATGTCTTTGAACGGGAACGTTGAGGAGCGATTTAAGGGAGCTTCCCATATTTTGCAACTTTTGTTTTCTGTACAGGAAAGCAAAGATTTGCCACCCAGCTGTCCCGCTCCTGCTCAGGAAGAACAGACGCACAGCACTGTCCCCCAGCCTGTGACAAGCGTGAGTTCACCAAGCCAGACCGAAGCTGTGGTGTTAAGGTATGCAGATTACTTGAGAATGTTAAAACCTGCATGTTCTAGCAAAGACTCCAGCCGCAATCCGGCAAGGCAGCAGTAGTGCTTGGTTTCTTCTGCAGCTGTGGTAGGCAGCTTCTCTAGGGGCCGCTAGATGGAAATAACAAATTGTGGTAGCAATGGCTGTACCCGTCTGTTCTGCAGAAAGTGCAGCTGCGACTTCAGAGAAGGAAAATACTTCCTCACATGTGAATTTCTGTGTTAGTAGGTTTTAACGTTGCATTGTTGTCGATCTAGCAGCAGCACGGTTCAGCCAGACAGCAAACCAGAAGAAGCGTCTGCTCCGAGAGATGGTACAAGCCACGCTTCTCCCCCGGTGTCTGTCTCTCCTGTCAGCGCTGCGAAGCCGCCGAGGACAGCTCCCACTTCACCTTCTGCTAACGCGAGCGCAGCTCCTGCGCTGTCGGCGCAGGTGAGGCCCAGAGCGGGGTGTGGGCGGGGATGTGCTGAGGTGGCACCTGGGACCAACTCGCGTGCAGTTTGCCACCGCTGTGGTGTAATCGCTCACTCGACGCCTTCTTGACGTCGTGCCCGGGACAGCCTGGGAGAGCGTGGCGTGGCGCTTCAGGTGTGTCAACCTCCCTCTTCTCCCTTGGTCCCACAGGAGCCACGCAAGCTAAGTTATGCTGAAGTTTGCCAGAAGCCCCCAAAGGAGCCTCCTCCTCCAGTTCCTGTTCAGCCTCTTAGGGAGCATCGCGCCAACGTCGCTCCACCTGCCAAAACCGAAGAGACCGGCACACCTGAGAAGGCGCCGGAGAAGGCTCCCGACAAGGTGGAAGGTCGCTTGAAGGAATATTCCGGGTTCCGAGGCAACGGGCCTCCCAGGGGAGCTGCTGGGAAAATCAGGGAACAGAGGCGCCAGTTTGGACGCAGATCATCGCCTCAGGGAGCACCTCGACGTGTCGGCAAGGAGCAGTACGTGCCACCCCGGTCACCAAAGTAACACTCGTCCAGCCAATTACTCTCTATTTAATTTGAGCTGTGGACTAAGAAGCAGCGAAGGAGACTGTGAGAAGGGAGTGCTCGTGAAGGGGAATACGGAACTGGAGCGTGGCTTGCGTGGAGAAGTTGTGGACGGTCCCAAAATTCATCTCTCAAAGTGATTTCACAAATGCTGGAGGATTCCAATCAATATAAATATAGAGATTATAATTTTTATATTTTTTGTTTTTAATTTGCAGAGGGTTTCCTGCTTGAAATCAGTTTTGGGGTTGTGAAGCTAGCGTTTTGACAAAGTGCAAGGATATGAATTGACAAATTAACCTGTCCCTCAGCGTAGGAGGAAGAGGATAAGAGAATATTATTTTTGAAAAATGAGCGTTTCTGTAAAATTAGAACTTTTTTTAACCTATTTAACATTGGCTTGTCGGATGATGTGTCTGCCCTTGATGGCCTTGATTGCAGAGCACGTCTGGAGCCAAGGTGCTTGGTTGGTGTGAGTGGAACGAGTGCAGCCAGATACTGTTGTCGTGACTTAGTCACTGATGATACGAACTGAATGTACTACTGTAGTAAACTTTGTTTCTAGCTTGAAGCATAGTCTCTTGACCTTACTAATAATTCACTGAGCAAGCTTTATGAACTGTTAATTTTTACAGGATACTGGGTTGTCGATGGGAGCAGGTGGACAGCGAAAGCTGTCTGCAGGATGCGGTTGGAAGGAGGCAGAAGGGAGCACGTCGGAGGTTTTAATTTGCCCTTTTTCCTCGCCTCCTTTTGAGGGCAACTTCTTAGGTTGGCTTTTTATTTTTTTTGTCTTTTTTTGGTTTCTCTAATCTCTTTATTACAGACTTTTGTGCATGTATCTTGGTATGTTTTGCTGAGGCAGGCCCAGTAGAGGATTGACCTGATGTTTAGCTTCACTGGTAGAGCCTGGAATTCCGGGTGCAGACGTGGATTCTGCCTTGCAGGTGGGAACTCTGGGCCCGGAGCTCTGCGTTTCCCACCAGGGTAAAACCGACGTCAGAGCTGTGGCCGGGGCTTCCCGAGTAGGGCATGGATGCTGTATGCTGGAAATCAGGGCTTTACGTCCCGGGAACTCATGGTTTTACAGCTGATGTAGTAGTGACTGTCTTAACTGTAACTGTTTAAAGTGGAACTAAAGGTAAAGAGTTAAACAAACCCCCTTGCGTGCAGAGAAGGTACTTGAGAGGTAGGTCTTGCCCAGCTGTCTGCCCACTGGATTTGCAACACTATCAGGTAGAAGGTGGGGAAGTTTCAAGGTGATTAACATAATGACTGAAATAGGAAAATTCAGTGCGTTAATCTGCCAAAATCAGCATGCTAGAGTTCAAAGTTCTGTGTAAAGCGTTAGGGAAGAGTAGCTTCCAGCTGTGAGAATCAAACCCCTTCTTTTTTTTCTCTTTTTCCTTTTTTTTTCCTCCTTTAGGTTTTTTTTAGTGAATAGCAAGTGTACAAATTTAAAGTCGTAAGTTGTGAACACTGGAAAAACTTCAATTGTGATATATACCGTAAACATCTTAGTAATATATGCTAGTGTTGCCATTAGAATGAATGTAAGTGGCAGTTAAAATAACTGTGAAAATTCTCATCTTCTGATTTCGTAGCCAGATAACCCTTGGCGACTTCTTATTCAGTAGGCATTCTCTTATCAACTGCTTTGAGAACACTCATATCTATTTTTATAAATATATATATAAAGCCAGAGTTGTCATTTCTCTAACTTATTATTCAGCTTGGCGATTGCTTTGATTTGATTCATAACACGATAAAATGTATTTATGCAGTTAACTGTTCATTTCTACGCATGTTATATATATATACATATATATATAAAAAAA
>NW_009712780.1:0-4743 GCF_000703405.1 Apaloderma vittatum
AATATATATGTTAAAAATAAATTAAAATAAACTAAATTAAATTATTTTTTTCTACCCAAAAGCTTCTGGGTCCTCTGCATGCCCTAGAACATAAAATTACTCCTTAGGTAAATTATACTGCAGAAACCTTAGGAGTTTTCTTCCTTCCATCAGTGTGGCTTTGCTTCCCAGAGCAACTTTGCTCCCTTGGGCTCTGAAAGGAATCTGCATTTAGCTCTAAGTTTGGAATCGAAGTTGTGGGAACCACCTTCAGTGTCAGCTCAGGGTTTAGACAGGCTTGTGAAAAGGAAAGGGAGGTGGAGGGAGATTGCTCTTGGCAAGATCGATTTCACTCATTTTCACTACCAAAATCACTTTGCGCTTGGAAACCGAAGTGCGTGTGCATGTGCATGTGTGTGTGTGTGTGTGTGAGTAAGTATTACAGCAGATGGAAAAGATAGAAGAGAAGTCAAAAGGTAAATCTCACTTCCTACTACACTCTTTTTTTAATCATCTGCAATCTCACAATGCAATCAGCAGTATTCACACATAGCTACATTCACACACAGGAGACAGGGCTGAAGCCTGGGTATAAAGTCTTAAGGGAGATTGTGAAGGGATAGTAAAAAATCTCTTTGTAATATGATGCATTCACTTTGTTTAGGATGCTATATTAACGCTAGAAGTTATAGATAAAAATTAAACCCAAAGTTCTAGAGGCAACTATAGATAGTTTTTTTACTCAGGTAATGTTATCTAATTTTCTAGATACCATCAATGACAGAAGTTTTAGGTAATCTGAAAATCAGAGTTTTCATGATTTCTTAAATGTGAATTGAAAAGGTCAGCCCAGTGCCTCAGACTTTGGGACCTTGAATGAAGACCAGCGCAAAGTGAAGAACTACAATCCACTCTACTGAAAAAGAGGTGAGAAGACATAGTGTGATAAACTAATCCAGTAGGTAAACCCAAAAGCCCAAGTGAAAAACTATTAGATTAATGTACTAATAGTTTGGGAAGACCTTGCATGCACTCATCTGTACAGGGATCTATACATTCAGGGTTTAGCATGCTTTTGAAGGAATTGTTCTGATGTGACCTTTGTTTTCCACAGATGTCATCCATCCCTTCACAGTCAAAACACAGGAAAGGTTTACTGCTTGTGGTGCTACTGAAAAATAAGTACAGGAGACTGAGTTAACTTCTTTTAAAAACGACATGTGACCTAGGAGATAGTTCAATAAACTCTTATTGCGTAATTTTTGTACTAATGTTGTGAAAAAAACCACCTCCTAAGCTCTTATACACCTGACTGAACTGGCAAGAAAGCCCTCACTTTCAGTTTATTTGTAAACTGAACACATCTGGATGTTTTGCTGAGGGACAACAGCTCAAATCCAATTATCCCAATGACATAATGCCATTTTAGAGATATTTTTCTGAATGGATCTTGTAGTTGTGGTGATAAAAATTCACAATGTGATTCTTATTTATTATATATCCCCCTGAAGGAACTACCATTTTATGAGAAAAACAGGAGAAAAAAATTCTCATCCCATCAGATGGTTTCAGTTCCAGATCATGAGCACCGTTTGCATTCAGCAAACTAGGATGTTGGAGATGTCAATGAACGAAGTTGCAGCTCTCCTACTTTTTCTCTTCATCTTTCTAACTCTTCACCATCCTCAGTTATTTTGACGATTGCCTGAAGTGTTCATTCATGTCAAGGCATGTTATTTACTTCCTGTTATGGGCATGACATTACACAGCTCCATTACAAATTGAGAGAAACATATTGCCTTCCAAAGTTAAGTATTGCCCCATTATCTATGAACAGAAATGAGCACTATCACTAGATGGCAACTACTTACAACAGATATTCTAAATGTTATGGACCAAGTTTCATTTCTGATGTACCAGAGAAAGACAAAGCACAACAAAAATACCCTACTGAATGAATTTATCTTTAATATTGTCAGCCCATTAAATTTAGTCATATAATTCATAGGCTGATTATGTGGAAAGTCAGTGAATTGTATACTTAAATATTTTCTAGTGGCTTTATGCATGATAGAGTTAATCACTATTTTACCTGAACAGAGTTAATCTCTAAGTGTTATTACTAACAACCAAACCTTCAGAACTTTAACTTAAAAAAATATGAAGAAAATTAAGAAACTATATATTCAGCATCTGAATCTATACATAAAACAGTAGATAAAAGAAAGACTGCTCATTAATTTTGATAGAAAACACAAGTAATATATTTTAATCCAGTGAGACAATTAAGTTTTACAGGGAGTGGCAACACTAAGACAGTATCACAGGCAGGGACAGATGGTGGATACTTAGTTTCTTGATGCTCTGAGCTGCCATATGACTTCTAACTCTAAATGTGGCTTAATCTTACACTTCTTGATAAACTGAAACTGTAATAGGAAGTGTCTATAATATAGGTATACACAAACAAAAGAAAAATCATTGAATATAAAAGTAAATTGTGGTGAACAGAGTTAAACGCAGTTGGCGGGTGGTCACAAGCAATGTTCCCCAGGGCTCACTTTTGGGGCTAGTCTTGTTTAAAATCTTTATCAACGATCTGGATGGGGAGATTGCTCCCTCAGATGACATCAAACTGGGCAGGAGCATTGATCTGCTTGCGGGCAGGAAGGCTCTACAGAGGGATCTGGACAGGCTGGATTGCTGGGCTGAGGCCAAGTGTATGAAGTTCAATGAGGCCAAGTTGTGGGTCCTGCACTTGGGTCACAACAACCCCAGGCAGCACTACAGGCTTTGGGAGGAGTGGCTGGAAAGCTGTCCAGTCGAAAGGGACCCGGAGGTGCTGGTGGACAGCCAGATGAACATGAGCCAGCAGTGTGCCCAGGTGGCCAGCAACGCCAATGGCAGGGCATTGATCGTGCCCTTGTACTTGGCACTGGTGAGGCTGCATCTCAAATCCCGCATTCAGTTTTGGGCCCCTCATTGCAAGAGGCACATTGGGGCACAAGAGCATGTCCGGAGAAGGGCAACAAAGCTGGTAAATGATCTGGAGAACAAGTGTTAGGAGGAGTGGCTGAGAGAACTGGGTTTGTTTAGTCTGGAGAAGAGGAGGCTGCGGGGAGACCTTATTGCTTTTCACAACTACCTGAAAGGAGGTTGCAGTGAGGGTGCTGTTGGTCTCTTCTCCCATGTTACAAGTAATAAGACAAGAGGAAATGGCCTCAGGTTGCACCAGAGGAGGTTTAGATTGGATATTAGGAAAAAGTTCTTTACCGAAAGAATGGTGAAGCATTGGAACAGGCTGCCCAGGGAAGTGGTGAAGTCACCATCCCTGGAGGTGTTCAAAAGACATGTAGACATGGCACTCTGCGACATGGTTTAGTGGTCATGGTGGTGTTGAGTTTATGGCTGGACTTGATAATCCTAGAGGTCTTTTCCAATCTTAAAGATTCTATGATTCTATAACCTTGTATGCACCATTAACCATACACGTCTTTCATAACCATGTCTGTCACTGTGTTATATATGAAATAGAAAACTTTTATTTTGTTGTCATTACTTGTTCCTGATAACATATATAGAAACTCTTCCCATGAAGACAGTGCAGTAGCCTTTCACATGCTTCTATAGCTTCAAATTTGAAAGAACAATAAAGAGATAAAAATTTTATGATTGCCTTGAGACTCACTACCTTAGGTGCCTGAGAAGGCAGTCTCAGAAAGAAGTCAACGAAATTGGCTATATAGCCAAAGAAGAAAAGGGTGATTTTGCTAGTCTTAGAGAAAGATCATGGCCATCTATAGTTACAGAATTAAGTGGAGCAAACAAGTTTTTCCTCTAGTGCATTTCAGAAACACTTTTCCATAGCTACAGGATATTTATTTTTGGAAGACTGATTTACCAGGTGGAATTTAGACTCATATGGTACATGAATTGAAGATCACTCTTTGTAATTATCTGTTACTTCTACATTGTGTTCTAAAACATTCTTTCATTTCTTGCATGGAAAAGTGAAAAAACATGATGAATATAGAGTGTAATTATAACAGTAACTTACTTTTAAATCTCAAAACATTTAACTTGAAAAAACTACAATTAACACAACAAAAAATCATTAAAAATCTTAATATGAATTCTACCAACTGTCCCAAAGTTTTCAAAGAAACCTAAAAATAGTCAAATACTCTTTCATTCTAACTCCCACTACTGTGCCCTTCAGATTCTGCACAGCAGGTACATGTAAAAATCCTTGATTATCATAAGCAATATGAAGAAACCAGCAAGGTATACATGAGTACCATCACTGTTTCCCAAATATATACCAATGTGGTCAACCCAGCTGTATGTATATTTTTGCTCTGACTGGTATCACTGGTACCACAGACATGGTATTTGTTCTCAGACAACTGCAAGAGAAGTGTAGGGAACAGAACAAAGGACTCTGTGTAACTTTCATTGACCAGAACATACGACTCTGTGTAACTTTCATTGACCTCACCAAAGCTTTTGACAATGTGAGCAGAAAGACCTGTGGCAGACCTTGGAATGATTAGGATGTCCTCCCAAGTTCCTCAGAACACAAGGATCAACGCAGCCAAGTCAGAGATGGCTATGCACTCTCTGAGCCCTTCTCAATAACCAATGGTATGAAACAAGGTTGCGTTCTTGCACCAACTCTATTCACAATCTTCTTCAGCATGGTCCTCCAAAGGGCCGCGGCAGACCTCGATGAGGATAACAGCATTTACATCCGCTATCGTACCG
>NW_009712781.1:0-6436 GCF_000703405.1 Apaloderma vittatum
CCTGGGTCATTTCTGGGGCGAGGCTGGAGTTCACCTCTTCAGTTGTGTTCCCCATACGCCTCTGAGCCCTGTAAAGAGGACAGAACCTTTTTGGATTATTATACTGCCACATGAATGTATTGAAGGCGGCGAGTCGTTCCTCTTGGATCAGTGATTACGAGGATGCGTGGATACAGACACACGTGGCGAAGTGTCATACTGGCAACATGTTTGTGCCTCACTGTCTGAAAGCAGTTTGCCTTTCCTTGTCAACCTGCATGTAGACTGTGCACTTTGTGAGCCAGCTATCTCTCATCAGCTGGATAAATCCGTTATAGACGGTTCATGGTGGAACTTCCTTCTGTGTCTCAGGTGGCACATGTCAACAGTGCGGGGACTCCGGGCGCACAACATGTGCTGTCCAGACTGGCAGAGCACAGCAAACTTTTCTCTCTCAGAATTTGAGATCTGTTCTGCTGTATCTCAGCTAACATAGCCAGCACCTGTCTTGGAAGTGGGTTAAAACTTTCCCAGTGAATCTGTTTCTTGGATTTGGTGGGATTATGTACAAAACTCGTGACATTTTTGTTACATACCACATTCATGTTTTGAAATGTATCAGTGGCTTGCTGCATTTCCAAGCTAAAAGTGACAGCATAAGCAATAATGTTAAATAGCCGCCTCTTAAGATTTTCATTAGAAGAATTACCCTAGTGATGAGATTTTGACTGGATCTTCCTGCTTGGAAAAATCAACCCAATTTCGTGGGTGATTTACAAGGTGAAATAGAACAGAAGACACATAACTTGAGATTCTTGAATTTAAAATGGCCTGATAATTTAGCCAGTAGTGTACCTAAAATATTGCTGGGTAACAGCCATATGTATTCAGCTCATATTTATATGAGAAAGGGCTATGAGTTAGGCGGATATACTTGTTCCTGAGTTAAGGATAGGCATTTAAACATCTTTCTCATTTAAAAGAAGCTTTAAATTTTCCCATGATTCTGAAATAGATTTTTTTTTTCAAATGAGCTAGATGTTCTGTGTTTAAATAGTTGTTTGAATGCTTGGATGTTTTTTGCATGTGTGCTTTTATAGAAGAGGACTTTAAACCCAGTTATTTTCTGTTGGATGACACTTCTGAGTCACCCCAGGGTATTGCTGCAGCAGCTGTTTTACCTGGGTACATACCTTGTTTTGGGCTTTCCCAGTAACTGGCTGAGCTGTGTGTGCTGTTGTGTAGATCCGTCTGTGGCTTCCATTTGATTTTTTTCTATGCCTGGAAGTATCCTGGGTCTTGCTTCGTTTTTCCTACTTTGTTTTTTTTTCCTGGGGAAATAATAGTTTGTTTGTTTTTCATAAATTATGGTTAGCTACTTGTAAATTCATGTGTTGTCCCTCAGTTCTGTCTCCTTTGGGCTTAGATTATCAAATTTATTTTCTCCTTAACAGCCTCCAAAACCATAAGAGCATAGTTCATCAGGTTCAGATTTTACTTTGCCTTTGAGATGCACAGCTCCAGGATCACTAGGAAAGATGATAATTGCATATCCTTTTATCTTTAGCAACAGAAAGGGAAACAAATCCAGTTTAAACGCCTTGAGTCTTTTGTTCGAGATTCATGGCGCAAAAACCGAGACAACACCCGCCTGAGGCGCATGGGGCAGAAACCTGGACAGACCGAGCCACCGCAGGAACAGAAACTGGCCTTTGTTGTGCGGATTGCAGAGTAAGAAACTTCTGTTACTCCTTACCTTTATTATTGCTGCTCTTTGTAGCTGTCATTTCTAAGCCAAGGAAGGATGATCAACCCAGACATGTCTACCTTGCAGGTCGTCTGAGGCCTTTTGTTGCTATATTAGAAAAACATGGTTAGTAATAGTATTTTTCTTCTAATTCAGTATTAAGGGAGTGAGTAAAAGAGTAAGAAGAGTGATTGAGTTGCTGCGGCTGAGAAAAAATTACACTGGAATGTTTGTTAAACTGACCCCGCTATCGCTGAAGATGCTGCGGATTGTGGAACCTTACGTGGCGTGGGGGTGAGTACCAAGTCCTGTGATTTGACAGCAGTTTGTATGTAAATATAGCTGGGTCTTCCAGTAACGGTCAAAACTTTGACAGCTTTATATCTAAATTTTGATGTTGTCCCTTTTGTCATTGTTGTAAACATGTCATGATTTCCCACCTCTCTACAAAGAAGTAGGGTGGGACTTCCCGTGGTATCATCTCTGTTACAGAACCTGATTTTTGTTTTTGCAGATACCCCAACCTGAAATCTGTACGAGAGCTCATCATGAAACGGGGCCAAGCCAAGATTAACAGAAAGAGGATGCCTCTGACAGACAATATGTTGATAGAGGAACATTTAGGTGAGGAAGAGGGTCAGGAAATGAAGTTAATCAGTGAAAGAGGTGGATGCTGAGAGTTTGCTATCTGACTGAGAGGGAGGGGACGGAGAAGAATCTTACATGATGTGTAGATAGAGGACTGGCAATTCTGGAGTCGTGTGAAGAAAAAGAATGCAGTTTGGCAGCTCATGTTTGTGGGGAGCTTTTTGTTGTTCTGTTGGTTTTTATTTATTTTTTTTTTATTCTGCAGGGAGCTTTGGTATTATTTGCCTAGAAGACCTTATTCATGAAATATACTCAGCTGGGAAGTATTTCAAAAAAGTCACAAACTTCCTATGGCCATTCCACCTGTCAGTGGCTCGCTACGCTTCACGTAACAAAGTGGGTTTCCTCAAAGAAATGGGTCAGCCTGGCCACAGAGGTGAAGCCATCAACCAGCTTATACGTCAGCTGAACTAGTGAGGTGAGGAATGCCTGTTAAGCAGTTTATAAATCTTATTTTCTGTGTAGTTCCCTAAGAAATACGGCTGTTGGAGATGAGGGACCTCCTTTGGTTTTGATTGTTCTCTACAGCAGTGACACGCAGGGTGGGGGGAAACTAATGAAAGGTGTGAGTGCTGTTAGGTATCGGCCAATCCTGCTGGACACTTCCATAAAGGCTTGGTTCCTGGGAAATGGCATTTATGTGACTGTACTATTTTTTTTCCTGTTCTGCAGGATCCTTGTGAGAACTTCAGGATTTGTCACCAGTTCCTTTTCACATCCAGTTTTCATGGACGTTATTTCTATACTATACCTTTTGACTCTTGGTGCCTCTATAAAAAAAAAGAAAAAAATCTACAGATGATGCTGGACTTGGGGCTGGTCCTTCATAAGGAAGATAAATTATATTTGGTACAAGAAAGAAATCACTTGAACTTCAGGTAGCAATCTGACTTCTACATCTCTGTAAAATAAGTGTTTTATATTCCTTATTGATGCCTCTGTAGCAGTCACCTCCGGATCTCATCTTCGGTATGAAGCAGGAGGTGTCTGTCCCTGCTACAGATTCCTGTTACAGGTGACTTGCACGCCCTGTTGTGATCCCGTCTTCCCCAGGGAACGTGCTGCAAGTGCCACTTGTTTAAGCACACCTCCTCGGTGTAAAGGGGTAGTTCTATCACCTGTATAAAGAATGGGCAAAAGAAAACACTAGGTACTCCTCTGTTACTGCAGTGCAAGCCCTCATCATGAGTAATGTAGCATTCTGCTGAAGTACCAAGGTTGAACCTATTTTTAAAAGCCATGATTTCGTTCTACTCATTTACAGAAGGCTGCCTTTTCAGTTCTGCAAGTTTGGGACTGCTGGAGAGAACTATTTCCTAGTTAGAAAAGACCAGAATCTTTAATACAGTGGTGGAGTACATGTAATAACTGTTTTTTAAATAAACTTTTTAAATTACACTGTTTTAACAGAAGATTCATATATCACTCTAGAAGAGCGGGAGAAGTTGAAGTGAATTTGGTGAAGAAAATGAACAAAAACATGCAAGAGCACTAAAGTTGTATCAACACTTAAAGAGGTTGAAACTCTGTCTTCCAGTAAAAAATGTGTGAATGCAGCAAGATTTTCTATGCTATTTAACAAACATGGAAGGCACTGTGCTTAATCCTAAAGTCACTGTGACAATTTATACTTTATTTGAAGGCTTAAGTGGGGACAAATTCTTAATCCATGAATGGATTTCATAGAGTCCAGAACATTTGCTTTGAGACTCAGAGGAAACAAAGTAATAATACAAATAGGATAACTTTTAGCTCTATGACAGTTACAAACTAAAACGTAGCATTCATAAAACCATCTAAAACATGAGAATATTGTACAATTTCAAACGTTATTTGATAAAACAAGTACAAACATAGAAAATGCTTGACAGACACTAGAGACGTACACCAGCTTAGAACACAACCCCAGATCTAGAGTCCAGCAGTCGATGTACAAGGCTTTGTAAATGGAAGGATTTCCTGAAAAACAGCTGCTTTCCTTGCAAAGAGGTACAAATGGTTGATTTTAGAATTGTTTCTGGTAATAAACCACACCAGGTTTCAACATGAAGAACGGGCATGTCAGGAGGGTTTTTTTGTGCCAGAGAACTTAAGCCTGCAGTTTCTAATAATCTTAAACTACTAAATTACAGGATCTGAAGACAACTCTAGCACTTACTCATAGACTTAGGCAGTTTTTCTAATGAAAGCAGCAGTTTATCACACCATTACTTTAGTTCATACAGTTAAGAAAGAACTGAGCTATTATCATGAACACCTTATGCAGACCTCTTTAAAAACAGTGTCAGCATAATCTAGTGTTCTATCACATTAGCAGAGCAAACACCTTTTTTCTGTATCATACTTCAGGAGGAGCAACAGAAGCGATGTGTTCGTGACAGCTGTGCTAGGAACAGAAACTATAGAAGATGACAGGATATATACAACCCCCCGCCATGTCTTAGGGGAAGGAATCCTTTTTGTAAGCCACCATAGTGTTCACTTTGTGGATCGTAGTAGTGAAGGAACGGAGACGAACCTCTTCAGAATTGGCTATGAATTGTGGTCCTGATTCTTCCCACTTCTCTGGCACTGCTAAATCTTTATCTGTGTAGATCAGCAAGTCAAAGGCACCTGTCAGCAAAGAGGAAACAGTAAGGCGTACGTAAGACGGCATATTAGAAATTAAAGCACATCTTATACAACCTGAGATTGTACCAAGGTTTTCAGAAATCAGTGATACTAATTATGTGAGAAGAAACAGTAGTTAAAATATGAACATAGGTCCTGGTTATATTCATGCAAAACCTTTTTTAGCTTTCTCAGGCAAGTAGGATACAAATTTTTTTTATACATATTAAAACACTATGGACCGGGGCTCTGTGTACTTCTTAACTATAAACTCAGTGGTTATTTGTACAAGTCTGTCCATAGTTAGTCACAATATAATTTATTATTTAAGGAAACTTAAATTCCTCAGAGTACACTGAGAAGTTTCATTAAGTTAGGCCACCCCGAGTTCTCTCCTGATTTCAGTCTTAACAAAGTGCTCTCTCAGAAAGATGGCATATGACACGCAATAATTTAACAAGTCTCTGAAAATTAGCAGAAAGTATTTTTTAAGTGGAAAAAAAATTACTGGTGTTTTTCAAAACAACCGTTGGATCTCATGAGGGTAGTTACGAATACTCACAGGCAGTTTCCAGCAGTGGCAGAAAAGTTACTGTGGCAGTTATTTGTCTGATAACAGATCGAATTTCATCCTGAATAGCTTTCTGAGATTTTTCTCGTGGTGCACTGGAAAAATCGGAACACTCTGGTAAGCAAGCAAGCTTCTACTCTACCAACAGTTTTCTTTAAATACAGTTCTCTCTCTTAAGCTCTGTTGGCTATAGGAATTTGTATAGTAGCAACACTGTTTAGGTGGATAGGCATACAGAAGGAATAATTTCCCTTTACTGTTGTTTATGAAACTTGTAGTATGTCTAAGGAGTGTTACTTTTATTCTCAATTCAAAATGGATGAGAACATCTTGGCATAACAAACAGCAGGAAAGCAGGGTATGTACCTGATACAGAATTTTATATACTTTGTTGAAGATTAAAAATCAAGTTTTCATCTTATACTTTAAAAAAAAGTGGGAGAATCATACCAGTTATATAATAACAGACCAACAAGGTCTGTTGGTTTACAGACCAACAAGGAATAACAGTGAGAAAGATGGTAGGTTTGACAAGGTTTGAAGGACCATCTTCCTAACTAATTCTAAGAAAAATGTGATCTCAGCTGCTCTGAGGAGCCAGGACAGCGCTGATGCAAACAGGGATCATTTTGTGCCTGCACAGCTGCTAGGTATAGGAAAGAGCAGGCATAGAGGAGCACTGTTACCTCTCATCCTTCACAGTTTTGTCACACTCGATGTCAAACTGCCACCGCTCCAGAACCTCGTTGTTCTCGATGCTGGAGATGACCACCACCAGGCGCTGCACGATGCATTTGTACAACCACTCTGGAAGAAGCCACCACAGTTATTTGCAGTGCCCGAAAGAACAGCATCACCAGAGACGCAGCGAGGCGGGCACA
>NW_009712781.1:6450-6761 GCF_000703405.1 Apaloderma vittatum
CCCGCCCAGCGGCACGGGCCGGGAGGTTCCAAGCAGCCCCCTCCGCTGCCCGGGCCCGGCCCTCCCGCTCCCGTCACCTTTCATCTGCTCCACCACGTTGCTGAGGTAGTTCTTCAGGTCGGGGTCGGTGGTGACCAGGAGGGTGAGCCCGTACTTCTGGACGCGGGTGAAGGTCTCGGGGGGGTAGATGCCCCGCTGGTAGAGGATGCTGTTGATTCCATAGGCTGCAACACAGAGAAGGGAGGGGAGGGAAATGTGTGCGTGAGGCGGCGGCCATGTCTCCCCGCAGGAGGCCTACTCGCCGCCCGGCC
>NW_009712782.1:0-19290 GCF_000703405.1 Apaloderma vittatum
GGCCAGGGTCAAACCACGACACCCTCCAATTCCAAGGCATTGACTCTCACTGCACAGCTAGTTGAGGTTCTCTGTGGGCAAGCAATAAGCAGCAAAATCCACCAAAGAGTTTTTCTGCTCACAGATTCTTCCCAAATATATATCCCTATGCCACTGTAAATCAGAGGCCAGCTTTTAGCCAGTGTTAACTGTCACTACTCCATCACCTTGTTCAGTTTACCCTCACAAAAGGACTTGCACCTCGCTGTTCAGCACCAGCCAAGAGAAATGGAGGTTTCTCACGTCTCCCAGTCTCTGGATCTACACGGGGGAAATTAGCCATCAGAAACCTCGCACCTCAGCCCAAGCACTGTGCGAAGCCTGCACACAGTCTCCGAGGCTTGGGCCCTGGCAGCGAGGGTGCTGACAGCCTCACGGCTGGTTTCCTCTTGAAGGGTCCCTCTTTTTCCCTGAGAAGCAGAGCACAAAGCAGGATGGTGTTGCATCACCAAGCCCTAGAGGTTATAATTCAGCAATTCAGTGCACCGTAATCCCAGGGACTGTTAAAACAGCACAGCAAGCTGGAGAGAGGCTATTGGGAAGAGCAGTAAAACAGCGGCATGTTTTGCGCTCTGTCCTTGAATGTGAGTCATGGAGATCTCTGTATGCCGAGGGTAATGAGCTTTTGTATTCAGATGGTTTCTTGAGCTCTGTTGTTGAATTCTGGGGAAGAAGAAGTGTTTACTTTTGTTTTTCCAGGCAGGGACAAAGTGCAGGATGGCCTATTGAGCTGCTTTCTGAAAGCCGCTCTTAGAGATGCATTTACTGGGCTCTTTTTCGTGTTCTCTGTGTGCAGAGAGACAGTCAGAGCTCTTCATGCTTTCTTCCACCCACTGTTGGTGTGAGACAAAACATGATTCTCTGCACAGGTCTCTGGAAAAACCCTAGATATGGTTGGATGGGTGGGTTCCTACCTCCTAGTCTTTATAACTTAGATACTTCTGATGTCTGCTAGACATGAAACATGTTCAGATACAGAGAAACATTACCTGCCTTCAAGACTGGTGGGTAGGGTTTTTTGTTTTGTTTGGTTGGTTTTTTTAACTGTAAAATAGGGATTTGCCATGAATTGGACAGGAGCATGTCATCTTTCACTATCTGACCTGTTATTGTCAGAGCTCTGGTATCCTGTCTTCTGGAGGTGAAAGAAAAATGTCTCCTATGAGCTGTGCTGGAGAGTTACCAGTTGCTGCATGGCTGTTTTCTCCTCCACTTCCCTCCACTGGACTGTGATGGTGTCCCAGTGGAGTTTCTCTTCCTGTCAAACCTTCTCAAGAGGTGCAGAAAGAGCAGGGAGGTCTCTGAAGGGCATGGAGGGCTTTATCCATTGACACAATACACCTTTTGATGATGTGGTGACAATTCAGGTCTGGGGCTGAATGGGATGCTCCAGTTGGTGCCTTGGGTCAGCTGTTGACTGCTAGCTGAGAGTGCAGCCAAGGCCACTCCCCTGAATTTGCCAGCTGTGTCAGTTAAATGATGACGGCACGCTTCATCAGAAGCTACTGCTTTTTGAAAGCCATAGAAGCCATCATCTTCACTGGGAAGATTATTTCTGAGCTTCTCCTGTAGAGCGGGTGTGAATTTTAAAGAAGTGGGGTCATCTTTAGTTAAGTGCCCTCAGCATCAATCAGTTACCAATGTTTCAGCTCCCTTCCCTGGTGCCTTTGGAGGCATCCGACATTCATCAAATAAAGCAGCCTCCAGATGGCTCCAACATATGGTCCATGTCTCGGAATAGCTTAAATCTAAATTCTTGCTTCCCTGGGAAGCTGCGACCCCTTGCTGAGTCTCGGCATCCAAGGGAGATGCCTGCTGCTTTAATCAATGTGTGTTCTGTTTTTTTCTGCTTTGTCATAGTCATAATAATAAGCAAGTCTCGCTTCGGCATCCCTAGCTGCGAGAAACTTTCTGTGCTTGAAATACTAAATGCCTATGGGTGCCTTCCTTTCCTTGTCTTTTCCCTCATCACTAGGACCCTACTGATCTTGTCAATCTTCACAATGCTAATTGTCTTTCTCTTCCCTCCTGCTATTGCTGCCTTTCCTTCATTCTTCTAATCTCTTATTTGTATAAATCAACAAGGATGAAGGAAGAGTAAATATCAGTAAAGAAATTCAAGCTACTTGTGGTGTTTCTAAGGGCTGCCCAAGCTCTTGCCTGGGGAATGGCAATGAGTGATAGTAGTTTTTGGTCTGTCCCACTTAGCACCAAAGTTTGTCTGAGTCTGCCACCTCTTCCTTCCTTTTTCCTTGCTCTGCTTAGCGATGTGAAATGGCAGAGTGATTTCTTAATCTCTCGGGATATGCTTCAAGACTTGCGCTAGGAGTTGGATAGTACTCAGGGAAAAGTAATCTCGCAGCCTTTAGTCAGCATTCTCCTTGTACCTGTTGAAACCTTTTTGGAGGAAAAATCTCCAGAGGATGATGTTCTTCTGTAACTCCTCCCTGTAAAAGTAGCAAGTAATTTAAAAACTATTTTTAAAAAATGAGTTAAATTATTGTAGCTGAATGGTAAAAAATGCCTTCATCCCCTCAGTTCATTGCTTTTTACGGAGCTTGGTGGTAGTCCATGTGTTGCCAGATCTAGTCAAGAGGTGGCGTCCCTGCCCAAAACAGGGAGGTTGGACTCGATGATCTCTAAGGTCCCTTCCAGCCTATGCCATTCTATGATTCTATGATTCTTTGCACTGTGTTTGAAAATCAAGGCAGATGCTCCTCAGACTTGATTTTAAGTTTTTGAAAATGAAGATGAGAATGGGATTCCACAATGTGATTTCATTTTCTGTGAAGCTTCATGCTTTGTTGAACTCAAAATTCAGAGAAAGAATAGTGTCACTTTCTCCAGCCCAGGCTAGTCTTTTCTCCAGAGGGGTGTGGATTGACAGTCCTGGGGCTTCATGTCCCACCACTGTGACACGGGACTGTCAGCAGGTGATGTGCAGCCTGCATCTGGGCTATCTCTTGCGATAAGACCTTTCTTTAATCTGTCTGTTCACTGATGCCTGTCCTCTCTGCTGCGCCTGCCAGCAGGGATTCCTGTTAGCACCCTCTGCTTTCATAGATTAAATCGGATATATCAAGTTTATATTACCTAAGTCACCAAAGAGCAGTCACGTAGCAACAGCTTCCCAGCGTGACCTTACAGCTGCCCCCACCTCACCCTCTCTGTTCCCCAGAGGGAGCAGCACGTACACGTGTGCTGTAGAGCGAGCGATTCCTTGTGTGCAGATGGCAGCATATTCACATTGCTTGTAAATTATTTACGAGCCTTGACGCTTATGTGCAGGAGACATAGGGCCTCATATCATGCCTGTGTTGGGATTACATTAATGAATTTAGGCTTGAAGATAGAACAGAGTTTGTAATGGGGAGAAGGGGACATTCAAACTGCTTCCAACAGGAGCAGTAACCTGGTTGTGTTTTTTCAGATTGTTTTTAAGTGTTTATGATGAGCCTATATGAAGTGATGATCCATGGTCATGGGTGTCTGGGACAGGGCACTTGACATTTTCAGGCAATAGCACTTGTCTGTGGGCCTCATTCAACATCATATTTGCAATGGTTTCACATACTCTCACTTTCTGAAATAGAATTTCACTAATCCAGATTATCTGTGATCACTTTATCCAGCTTGCAGAGTAACCGTGCCTCAGGTGCAGTCACTGTGGTGGCTCTGTGCAGAGCAGCAGGGCTAGAGCCTGGCACGGTGCTGTGCAGACGTCGCTGTTCAGTGTTGGAGATGCTTGTGTACCTGGAAGCATTCTAGTGACATTTGTATGAGCTCTGTGGCTCTGCCCTGATGATGTCTTTATGTTGTTAAACCTGGGCAGATTTGACTTCAAGGAGCCCCTCCTTGGCTGTGCAGGGCAGGCAGGTCTGGTGAGGTGGCTGCTGAAGCAAGCCAGGAAAGTGTCTGGGGTGTCTCTGCATCCCTAATCCTGTATTTAACTTGTCCCTGAATCCCCCCTTAGTTTTCCCCCGTTTCTCTTAAATATTCCATCTCTTCCCTTTCTCCTCCTTCTTTTGCAGCTCAGTCACACCTCTCTACCCCACACCTCCTTGCAGAGTTGCAAAAGTAGACCCTTTAAAAATGGGCTGGTCCCCTCTCATCAGTGAGCAGTGGGAGTTGTGGTAAGCACAGCCTGGTGCCTTCCTTGAACCTCATCATGCGGGTTCCAGTTCTCCATCACTGAAAGCAGGTGCCTTTTATAGTTGACGCTGATAATGGCTGTAAGACATACCGTTTACAAGATGTGAGGTGGTAGCTAGCAGAGGGAGAGAAAAATCTTTTTAACCATATGGTCGTATCAGCACTAGTTTGATGCCAAGGTTGGCTCTTGGTTAAATTGGGATCTCACTTTGCACACTTACGTCTGCTGGAGGGGAAAAATGAAGTTTGAGTTGGGGCCATAAAATATTAAGGGGTTTTTTTTAGCATTATTTCTGTGTTCTCTTTCTCTGTCCCTGCCCATGGCAAGGGGGTTGGAACTAGATGATCTTTAAGGTCCCTTCCAACTCTGACAATTCTATGATTCTATGATTCTATATGCAAAGCATACAGCATAACGAATATCTTTAGGTGTGATATTTTGGACTTACTGCCGTACTATACTAAGACAAATCAATTCATTCTGTCTCTACTGAGGAGTAGAAAGAAAATCTCCATGGCTGTCATGCTCCATCAGCTTTCCTAATCGCTTTGAACATGTGTATCTGAAGATGCCATCCACATTGACTCACAGGCCAAATAATTTATACTGTGTTTTGAAGACCACTGATGGTGTAAGGGAGGGTGTAACATCTCCAGAAGGCACTTAGGAAGGTTTCAAGGGTGGCGAGCTCCTTATTTCTGTGGTTATTCTCTGTGCATTTGTTGATAGGTTGATGGGTATGGATAAAAGCTTGTGGTTTGTCATTGAGACCTTGTTGGATCTGTTCATAAAGATGCATTCCAGAAGAGTAGCTTTTGTTCTTTTAAGTTCACCCTTGAACAAGAAAATACACGAAAGTTTTCACTTGTACAAGCAGATACTGGAAAACCTTATGAAATAAAACTAGGACCTGGTGAAATGGGGTGTTGGGAGATGTGGAGGGACTGTTGGTACAGTTTATTCATATAGGC
Organism: Apaloderma vittatum; assembly: GCF_000703405.1. Classification (NCBI taxonomy): domain Eukaryota; kingdom Metazoa; phylum Chordata; class Aves; order Trogoniformes; family Trogonidae; genus Apaloderma; species Apaloderma vittatum. The sequence goes on from NW_009712782.1 coordinate 5,164, forward strand.
CTGGGGTCTGGGGCTGACTTCACTGTGAAGGCGGTGCAACCAGGAGCGGCCTTTCATGGATGCTTTTGATCAGTTTTATGCCCACCATGTGGTGTGCCAGGCTGGGGCAGCATTCCTGGGCAGGCAAAGGTTAAACTGTAACTTATGTTTTAAGTGATGCGGAGCTTTTTGCCTGTGTTTGACACTATGTTAAGCTGTATGGTTATAGTCAAATTTTAGATTTAGAACTTTTTCTGCAATGCTTTCTCTTTAAAATTTTCATTTACAAAGCTTCATAACACAGTTTTTACCAGTTGGAAAGTTATATTAAAATCAGCTAGAAAAAGAAGAGACTGTGAACTTTCAGCACATCAGAGGTGGGATATAGTAAGGATACTGATGAATTTAAGACAAAAATAGTTTAATGTTAGAAGAACTCTCTGGGTGTGATCTATCTCAGCCTGTGGCTCCTCCGCTGCTTGATGTGAATGCACTGGGGACTGGTGTTGAAAGCATGCTCCCAGCATGCTGTTATTGTCATTGCACACTGGAGTCATTGCACACTAAACTCACTACATAGACAGAATTGTGAATTGATTTTTTTTCCTTATGATGTTCTGTATCTTCATTAAAAATACATATATACCTAATATCCCCAAATGGCAAATGTGTGGATCAGAGGCTTATAGATACCACATTTTGAGGATACTCCATTTCTTATGCAGTAGCTAATCTGAAATACCATAAGAAAATCTGTATTATCTCCTCTCTGAGAATTTGCAAGTAGGGCTTTGTACAAAAATAGAGTTTTAGTGGAGCCAAGTATCAATTCTCCAGGTAATCTGACAATCCTTTCCTATTACGCCACATGCTCTGTAAATGTTCTTTTCTCACACTTTTTTTTTAGTGAGAAATGCCAAACAACCGTACTTCTTCAAAACTGGGGGGGGGAAAAGATAAATCAGGCCCCATAACATTTTTTCTAGAGAATGTCATAATAAAGCAAGTTGTATGCAGAGGAAAAAATTATTCAACCTGCACTTGCCCACAGGTATGGTGTAGTGCAGACTAGAAACACATCCTTATTCCTCAGCTTGTGTAGCCCCCAGAGAGGCTTTGTGGAGTTCGACCCCTGAGACATGTATCGCCTTCTTCTCTGTGTGGATACCAGTCAGACGGTGCTGTAAATGCTACACTGTTAATGATCACAGAAAGGAGATCCCTCACTGAGAAACTGTATTTCAAGTGTTGCAAAGTCTCTATCAGTGTTGTGGTTTTCTGTTGTTGATGGGTTTTTTTGTTCTGTTTGTTTTGGGTTTTGGTTTGTTTGTTTGGGTTTTTTTTGTCTCGTATAGAACAATTGAGAGAGAACCACAGATTTTTAGAGCATGTGCTGTGTCTCAGGGAGGCCCGGGCTGTTGTTACTCCACATCATCTCATCTGACATGTCTCTGGCTTTTTTCAGGGAAGGTGTTGGAATGGATGGGGCAGAGTGTGGGTTATAGATTTCTGAAGTGATGCTCTTAAGCATGTTCGGGCCTCGGCTAAGAACTAATAGAGCAATTTACTGTTCAGCCTGACATAAGGCTTTTAGCAGGAGTAGAAGCATTTGCTGGCAATGCTGGTAAAAATGCCTGCCCAGAAAGACTATGGATGAGGTTTGGTTGCAAAGCACTGGTGTCTAGTGCCATTTCAGTCTCCCCAAGGTGTCCACATTAGTGCAGGCAGATGTAACTCCAGTGCAGGCAGAACTCGTACAGCCTGTGGGCCAGGCAGGACAGCCTGTGACTCCTCAAGTGGCACTGGATATGTATATTAACTGATATAGGTGATTGATTACCCTTCTGTGTGTCTGCTGATGTGCAAGGGTATATGTGAATTTGTTCCCTAATGTGGTGTGCCCTGGGATTTAGAGAGTAATATGGTGCCTTACAAGCCTCTCATCCATAAGAGAAACTGAATGAACGAAGCAGAAATGTCCAGGCTCTGGGTAGACAGGAGCACATTTTTTGTGACTGTGGAAGCCCACCAGCAGCATCTACACAGATATGGCAGGACCCAGAGGGACCAAACTGAATGGAGAAGGGTGATTGTTCATCGGTGGTGGAATGGCATGAGCAAATGGGTAAATCCCACCAAGCTGTGTCAACATGGTGCTTTCTGCTTAAGTACCAACCTTTCCCCACAAAGGTCTGTAAGCCATAGATGGCACTCACCAGTTCTCTTGATGCACTCACAAGGCTACCTTAGGGGGTCCTCAAAGCAGGGAGAGGGGGGTGACTGTGAACACTAGCAATGGAAAATGCCTCTCAGGAGAGGAGGGCACTTGTCTAGACTCAGCTTCCAGCTAATCTCTGCACCACAGCTCTGGAGGGCAGGCAAGAAACAAGCACTGGCTTTCCTGCGTGGCTCTCTCAGGGCTGAATAGCCAATGAACTGAAAACTCATTGAAATCACGTGGCTTTATTTTGTCTTTCCTTGAACCATAACTGAATCTGAACCACTGTGCCTGATTCTGTTGAGCTCAGTCTGCAACAACATGAGTTAAACCTGAATCTAGAACTGGAGTGAGATATTAAGCCGGTGGTAAGAGTTTTACTTGGAGAATCTTTATTAATGTACAGTGATGCAAAGTTGCAAAGACCAAAAGAATTGAACAGGTTGTCTTCTTGCTGTGTGGTGTTTTGAGATTTTTCTGGTAGGGTAACTGCCATTATGGTGGAACTTCAGATGCTTTACAGAAGATCTCCCTAAAGAGCTTACAGCATCAGGCTTTAGCCCTGAGGACTTGTCCATGCCTACTATCTCAGGTGGGCTGAGATGTGTCATTGCAAGTTTTAGTTCTGTGGGTTACTGTTTCCAGAACAGGGGCTAAGGGCTCAATGGGAAGGGTACAAGGTTTTACAGGCTGTGTATTTTCTCAGACTTTTTCTCTATACTAAGGCTTCTTCTAAACCTTCTAATCCTCCAAATCTTGCCATGCTAGCCACCCAGGCAGGCTCCATGTGAACACATGCGACCTAGCCAGTGGTAGAAAGCTTTTGCTGTGACTAGCCTTTGGTCCAGACTTCACATAGTTCTCACTTCATATCCGAAAATTAATGCCTTTTTCTTCCCACAGCACCTCTGTGTATGTTCTTGTCTGTGTAAACTTGGATTTAACTTCTGTTTTTCTGATGATTTGATCATATTTCTCTACATTGCCTTATCTATATTTCCCTCCTACTGATTTTGCACTTTGACTCTGCAAGAACTAAAAGAACTTTAGGAAAAAATAGGCTCCTAGAGTGGATGCTTTTTGAGTGAGAAGGCACAGCTAACTGTTTATTAGGACATCATGACTACTCCAGGCAAGGGGTAGTCTCATTTCTCTGTCACCCTAGAAAGCCAAAATGTCCAAGCTCAAGGTATAAAATTGTCAGCTGTGCAACCACACCCCCTTGATCCTCTGTAGGAAGGGAGCATTTTGCAAAAGAGGGAATCTGCTGGGCAAGAAGGACTTATTAATGTACCAGCACCTTCTGGCCTCTGTCCCTGCCTTCAGGGCTTGATGCAATGTCCTGCAGAAGTCAGTAGCAGCAAGGCTGGAAAACCACTCTGGATCTCCTCACTAGATTTCTTGTTTCCTGAGCTAAATATTTGTCAGGCTTCTTTCTGTCACTGTTGTCATTCTATGTTTGTGCAGACATGTCAACGTGGGGAAGGTTGTTATCTTAATTACTTTCAATTGTTACATAAAAGACTGTTGATGAGTGAGCTGTAAATACTCAGAAGTTTTAATTATGGTCTGATGTGGTGGTATTGTCCTGGCCTTGCACACCTCTGTGGGTGTATTGCTGGAGGAGGTGACTTTTGTTGCTCAAAGCTGCTGACTCCTCCAGAGAAGATGTTCTCTCCATCAAGGTGACATTCAGAAATGACAGTACCACACGTCACGGAGGACGAGAATTACTAGGCAGGGAACCGTGACTTTGATGTGATGTTTCCATAGGTGCGTCTTTTCCAAAGGGGTATTAGTGATCCTCCATTTTTTCCTGTGGCTCCATTCCCAATAATGACTCTCTTGATCAGGAATAGAAGTTGTACCCTCATAAGGCAAGCTGTGAGCAGCCATAAAAATCAGTGATGTACAGCTTCCTTCTTGCAGGTACGTTACCAGCCTAGGGCTCCCTCAGTCCAGAGAGAGTGAACTGCATCAATAAACGCATGAACAGCAAAGAGGATGGACGAGGAGCTGTGAACATCACATAGTGCTTTGGTTAGCTGGTAGCAGCTGTCTCTCTTCTCACTCCCCTCGCCAGACAGAGGTGCAAATCACATCTACTGGAGATAGATAGGTTAGGCAGAAACTGTAGACAGTTCCCTTGTCTTGAACCACCCAGACTCTCAGGTCTTATAAGTTAGGACATTCTTCATGGAAGTTGCATAGAGCTGCTGCCTGCATTCACACAGTAGCTTTAATGGGGGTCCCCATGGTTTGGAAAGTAGAAACTTTTAAGACATGGCTTGAACCTCTCAAGTTAAGCCATGCTGGCAGGAGTACTACAGGTGGTGCTGTGACAGGACAATAGACAGGAGAAGACTTTGAGGGCTGCTCATCATATCCTTTGTCCATCTTTCAGAAAAAGGAAAATTTTTGTTTGTGTTTTTTACAGGCTAGAGAAGGGAGAGTTACCTTGTGTAGGTGTACTTAATTTGGCATAGCAAAAATTAAACAGGTTGTTGTTTCCCACTGAAGGGGCAGTGCCCATGGCACAAATGCTGGCAATGAAATCAGTGCAGTGTGACTGTCATGCAAAAATATTGTAATGCAGCTCTCCTTTTTTTTTTTTTTTTAAGAAAAAACCCCAGGTGCTGCAGTTTTTTTGCCAAGTGTTTGTTACGTTTTGGACCATGAACAGCTTTCTTGTGTGTTATGAATACACAAAGATTGTTGGGGCAAAAATGAAGGATTGGTTTTTGTAGTTGGAACTGTGCACACTGAACAGGTAGATTGAGGAAAGATCTGTTTTACCTCACTGTCTTCTTCCAGAATGTCTCAGACTGAAGATCAGGGAGAACTTGATTGAGTGACTTGTAATAACAGATTAATTCATATTAAACATCCAGAGAAATTTGACAGGCAGCGGGGAATCTCAAACTGAGATGCCTATGCTCTGACTATCCTATCGGGGTGCTCAGGGCTTCCAAAATATGTTGATCCTTTGAGGTGCCCTGACCTCAGCTACAAGAAAATGAAAATAGCTTTATAAATTGTATACTGTCTTAAAAAAGCTCTATAAATGGATCTTGCACAGAGTGTGCTCTTGAGCCAAGTGTGTGCTTCTTCACATTTGTAATTCATGCAGAATGTGTAATGGAGGAGTGAGCTGCTGGACTGGATTTAGGTGATGCTAGAGATTTTTCATGACTCTACTAGGAGGTGGTGCTTCTGATATCTTTAACTGTGGTGTCTGCTTCAAGGAGCCTGTGAGCAAATGTGTGTCTTTTCTATTGATGGGAGAAGATTGATAATCTCTACAGGGGCACAAGCGTTTCCCTAAACTGGAAGTCTGCAAGAGCCTTTCCTCTACCACCCATTGCTTCCTGACAATGTGGCAAAGGTCTGATCCTCAGGTGTGATGAAGCACCTGGGTAGAGCAAGTAGGATACGCCAGTTTGGGGTACGGTTTGTGGAAGGTGTATTTAATGACTTCCATCCATCTCTAATAGTCACTGAAAGAAGCTGTACTGAACAGATATAACTTGACAATCGGTGCAAAGTGTTAGCTGCACTGTGGTGTTAACCTCTTAGGTGAGACATAATAAACAGGGTAGATAAAGGAAGGTTAGTTTGTCATATTTTTTTTAGCAATGGACAGACATGAAAGAATTTCTGATGTAGGAGCTTGAAGGTTTCTTTGAACCTAGGTCTAAATGAACGGAAATTTTCAACTCTGCAAGTGCAGCTGAATGAATAATTTGTAGTGAATAATATATCTGATGGCTTTCACTGCATTTAGGGTTGACAGCAAACACATCACAATTTTAATTATTGGGAATGATTTGCTGAAACATTCAGGAGCTATTTTTGGTTCCTGCAGACTGTGCATGTAAAAAGTTAGCTATTTAAAAGCCAGACACTCTTTTTTTTTTTTTTTTTTTTTTACCTGGGTTCCTCCTTCCCCAGTGAAGATTTAATGCTGGTAACCGGGGCTCCTGGCTGGGCTACTTGCTCTCTGCAAGCTCCTCCAAACAGGGCAACAGGATTCTTGGCATCCTGGCTTGAGAATTTAACATACAGGAACCTTAAAGTAAAATCACAAAAAAGTTATTGCAAGTCTTCCTATCCTAACACTCATCAAAAAGCATGAGAGAATGATCAGAATGGAGTTGGTTTGTTGGATTCTTGAGGTGCTTGTGGTGCTGAGGGCTTTTCACATAACTGGGATGGGAATCTGCAAGGTAGAGAGTGGAAACTGTTGGAGAGGTGAGTGTTGAGGTAAACCTGACTCCCAATGTGTAGGGAGTTACTCCTGTGACTGGTTTCCCCAAGCTGCTGGAAACCTCTAGGGGTAGGAGAAATGTTTGATTCAATGATCCTGAAGGTCTGTTCCAACCAAAACTGTTCTATGATTCTATTTGTCCTCCTGACCTTCTTACCATCCTCACACCTTCTCATCTTATGGTACCACCCCACTGTACCATCGCGCCATCCTGGCATGGTATTGCTCGCTGCTGCCTTGAGCTGGGGGGTGATGCAGATGCTATTAAGAAAATTAGGGAGAAATAACCTTTGTCCATAGACACAGGGCAAGAATAATGTGAAATATAAATTTTCCTTCTCATGTGCAAGGAAGTCAAGGCAGCACTTTGCAAAAAAAAAAAAAAAATCAGAGGAAAAGGATAGGGATGAATAAAAACGTGACTTTCCTGAAGAACTGGAACAGCAACCAGAAAATAAGGAGGGAGCTGCCAGCAGAGATCACGCTGGTTTGCCCGGGCTCCTGTCAGAGGCTTTCTAAAATGTTTTGCTGCCCTCTGGTGGCTTTCGGGGGATTTGTGCAGTCTAGTTTTCATTCCTTGTACAATTTTCTGCCAACTTTTTGAGACGCATTGAGAAACCCAAATCTGCCGATGGAGGGTTTTATTTTCTCTGATTCCAAAGCAACAGTAAGATAATAATGAAAATGCAGCTTTGGGGGAGGTTGTTGGTCTCTTCTCCCTCTTTTTTTTTAAAAAACTTTTTCTCCTTTTATTCATATGAAGTTTCTTTTGGTTTAGTTATAATCACAGAGATAGTTTAGTTGGTAGGTCAAAATGAAAGAATAACAATTGTGTTACCTAGGTTGCCTGTGTAGTAGGGCGGTTCAGTTTTTGGGAATGACAAAGGCTTCACAACCCTGCAGAATGCAAACCCGTGTCCTCTACTTAACTGCAGAGGACAGAAAACGAGTACCAGTGAAGTCAATAATAGCAAAACTCTCATGATCTCCAGGAGCCCAGAATAGGTCCTATTCAGCCTGGTGCAGGGGCAATGCTCAAAACTCTGACATCCTTTCACTCTGCCTTGGTCTCCATTATTCAGTAACTTGGTTTTTCCTCTTTCCATCTTCCCTGCTCTTTAATTGATTCTACACTGTGGCTTCATGGCAGAGGAGCTGTAGGTAGGGATTTAAAGGGCAGTGGTTTGACAGATTTTACAAGAAACTCCTCCCAGGCATTAATTCCTGGGTTATGGGGTCAGAGAGATTCTTGTGATCTTCTCAGTCTGACCTGCTGCAGAGAGTAAGTCACCGGACTGCCCCCAATTGACTCCTTCTTGAAGTGCAGCGCTGAATATAGAAAACATCCCTTCTTAGTTTAAAATTTTCCAGTAACGAAAGATTCACCTTGATAAATTGTTCCACTGCTTTGTCACCTTCAATGTTAAATACTTCTACACTCTAATTTCTTTAGTTTCAGCTTCTAGCCTTGGGTTTTCTTGTTACTTTGTGAGTTTGAGAAGCTGTATGTTGCTGAAACTGATGTGTGTAAGGGGTCATGGGCTCGGTCAAGTTTTCAGCCAGGTAGAGCTCTGAGAGGAACCTTGGTCGTATGAAATGAAAAGTCATAGGGTGTGATATGAACTGACAAACAAATTGAACAGAAGGCACCAAGAAAAGCGATACAAGGGCACTGCTGGGGTGTGTGTGCACTTTTTTCTCTTATGTGTCTGCGCTGAATATTTCTGCATACTTAAAACATACAGTTAGTAAGGGAGGCTTTATACGGCTTTCCAAATGAGATCTAATCACAAAAGTCCTGTAGAGAATGAGTATTTTAAGACATGACTTGAAATACAAAAGCTTTTGTTGTTTTGGATGTGGTTTTTTATAATTAGCTGTGCTGAGGTCCTCTGAGATGTAGGCTGCTACATTCAGCAGAATGGTTGGCATTAGCTTCTTACACTGTTCCAAAGCACGATACATTTTAAAATCAGCTCCATCCATCTCACAACCTGGGAGAGGTTTAGAGTGGGGAGCAGCCAGCTCTGAGAGAGAATAAGACTGCAAGCATAGTGGGGCAGGAAACACAGCAAGAAGGCCACCTTAAAGGAAAAAAAGGTTTTTGTGGTTCAAGCTGGGGAAAATAATGCAATGAACTTGAGTTGCCTCAGCCACAGAATATGCTGTGACAGCAGATGACCCAGCCCTTTCTGTCGTTTGACCTGCATTAGGCCAAACTTGCTGTTTTTAAATCCACTCGAAATCCCGCAGGAGATGATGGAAAGGCAGTCAGCGTGGAGGTGTGGGAGGTGCTTTCAGGTTTTCAAAGTCTTGTCTCTGGAGGGCAGGGTGTCTAAGCCCAGCATGTGGGACCAGCAGTCCTGAGAGCAAAGCAACTTGTAATACAGTTCCTTTCACAGCCTTGTAGGCTGCTTGCATGAGCTTCCAGGAGCTGCTTATTTCAGTCCTGCTGCAACATCCCTGCTTGTGAAGAGGAGACAGAAATGCCAACCTCGGCGTCTCTGGCAAGGCGTACTGTAAAGATTTGTTAATGTACACAGCTGTTGTGGGAACAGCTCTGCTGTTGATGTTCAGCATCCCCAATCCATCTTCTAGCACTGATGCTTTCTAAACCAAAGAAGTGTTTTGAGCTGATGCCAGTAGTCATGGGTATGTCTTACACAATCTTTTGCAGCCAGATGCAAACTTGTTTGGGCTGTGTTTTGGGCTGGCTGGACTCAAGTCTGGTTCAAGACTGCAGGTTGTATAATCGTCTAGGTGCCTGAGCTGATAAATCCAATCTTCCAGCAGACCTAAATAACTAAGTGTAGTGCTTTGCTGACATGGTTACAAGGCTTTGGGAGTGGAGACAGTTTACATCCATCTCTCTGAGGGAAACTTCTCATCTGCCAACAAAAGAGAGCATAGACCCTTCTGAAAAGACAGCACATGCACCAGCCTTTGAAACTTTTGTACCCTCTTCCTAGGTTCAGTGATTAAGTGTGTGGCAGAGTGTGAAACTGAGAAGGCTTCAGCTGAGGCATTTTACATTTTAAAATCCACTTTTTACTTCCAACCTCTACCTTGATCCTGTCAGACCACAGTTGGTTTTGGAGGAAGACAATATGCAGACTGACAGCCTTAAAGAAGAGAGTAACGGAGATGCCAGGGATGTGTATGAGCAGCTCTGCAGCAGGGACCCCAGATGCTGCACTCCCCATTAGAGAGCCTGTCTGTGTAGTACCAGGAGAATATTTTCCCGCAGGAAATCAGGATTCCTGAAGGATCAGCACTTTGCCAACTGGGGTTGATGGTCTATCTGTGATCAATGGAAGTTCCTGGCAGCTGTTGCATTACCATGCATTGATACCCTTTCTGTGCACGTTAACCTCTTCTTCAGCTGCCTGTATAAGAGGATGTAAAAAAATGAAGGTGTGAGAAAGCAGGGAAAGAAGCATTTCATCACCTATCACTCCAAAAAGGAGAGGGAAAGAGGAAAGAATAATCGTATCAAAAAGCTTTGCTAGTGGGGTTTTGCTCCTTAATTTTGAAGGGAAAAAAGTACTCTTGAAGCTGTGCTCCTCCCTTTTTCCAGGGCTCTGCACCTTCATTCTGTGAGTGCATCGGACAGCTTTCCCAAAAAGGCACTTTGGGGATGCAGCCTACATCTCTGGAAGAAACTGAGTGGGGAGCATGTCTTTGATAGTGAAAGCTGCAGGCGGAAGTAAGAGTTCTGGAGGTTGAAAACAGGGTTAAAATCTGCCAGCAATGGACAGCAGCTGAAGATGGAGTGGGTTAAAGAGCTCTTGAGCATTAGACAGTGGATGATTTTGCTACGCTCCCAACTTCTGGGTAGTGCAGTCCTGGCAGACTGACAGGGCTTCTGGGGTGAGTTGTCACAAGATGCTTCAGCTTGTTGGGTTTTTTCCCTTAGGTTTTTATTTTCAGTTGAATTCTCCCACTTAACACACACTACAGTGACCCCCTACCACTGCCAGCAGTCAAGGGCTTATCTCAGTGCTATTATTAAATGATGGGAAAGTATTGTCTCTGGTTTTATAAACAGACTGTACCATTTATAACCCTTAACTATGCAGAAATTCTGCCACTCAACCCTACACCACCGAAGGGGGACAATTCTGTAAACCCTTCTGATGCTTAAGCTGTGATCGTAGTGTTTGCATAAGGAATAAGAATCAGCCAAAACCTTCACAATAAACCTTTTCTTCCTTTTCCAACTAAGACTGGTGAGGACATGCTGACTAGTTGGACCTCCCACACTATAAAACTGCCATACTGCACCAGAAACAGTATCCTTGTTACTCCTGCTGGTCCAAGCCACCATGGCCCTCTCCCATTTTTAAAGAGCAGTTGTAGAGCGGGAAGATCCTGAAGGCAGTACTATCATGGAAGGGCATTCAAGGTGTCTGCCCTTGCAAAAGTGGATGGCAGCTGCTCTACCTTCTGGAATTCCTTGTGATGTGAAGAGCCTTATAGTGGTCTGCATGTAGCAGTTTGTGTCCGTCCTGACCCTGAACTTGAACCATGACCTGCTTATTTAATCCCACTCTTTTCAGCATGATCTTCTGGTGGGTAAGTGTGTTCTTAATAGGGACATAGAATTAAATGAGATCATGAAGGAGTATGAAATGCGTGATGTGGAATAAAAGGAAGTTGGAAAAGTTGGAATATTAAATATAAACACCAGGGTCTTGGTGAAGTGCAATGCAAACACAGCTGCTCTGTGGGAGGCTTGCCAAGCCACCACTTGTCCATCTCCATCAATCCTAGCTGGTGTAAACACCCCTGAGAGAAATGATAACAGGCCTAGGCAGGCATCTTGCATTAGATATCCCCTGGTGAGAATGTCACTAAGGAAGAAGGAAAAATTCATGGGGTACCAGACCCAACAGTTTCTACAAGGCAAGGACCTAACTGGGAAAGCAATATGATGAAGAGCAGAGGGAAGAAACTTTAAAATTAGATTATCCAGGCACTGCTGCCTGCATCCCTGACAGACCAGCGCAGGCTTTTCCCTCTGACTTGTTCCCTAGGAATTGCTCTGTTCTAGTTTTAGCTGCTCAGAGACTATCGTGCAGGCTGGAGCAGATGTCACCTCTGAGATTGTTCCTGATTATTAATTTACTCTGTCTTAATGTAGGACCATTACCGGACACTTCTCCCCACGGTGTGCAAGTACAGCTAGTGTCTGCTTTGCCTCTCATCAAAGGCAGCCACATGTTTTACCTGGAGACCAGGGGCTGTCATGGCATCTGTGCTTGCTGAGAAATGTCCCCACTTCTTTTGGTCTGGATGAACGGGCAAAGAGGCACCTCTGGTGCCCTCCTGCCTGAGCCCAGAAGTGCTCTGTGAAGGGGCAAGGCAGTGAGTATGGAGGTGGCCAAGCACCAGGAGGCATCCCCATGAGTAGTGCCTGCTCCTCTGCATGGACAGTCTGACTCACAGCCATACTGTGTCTGGCAGAAATCTCTGGGATCTGGCAGCCAACGCCCTTCTCCCCCACTGCCCAAGTTAGTCGTGGCTTGGGTCTGGGGAAAGGCAGCCAAATCACTGCAGCTGAGTGGAGGCCCAAGAGTCCCACTTACGTGCTCTTTCAGGAGTTATCTTGGACTATTTGTCCCCTGCAAGCATAATTCTGAGAATGATCCTTCTGCTTTTGCCTGCTTTCCTTCTTGTAGTTTGCTGTTGGCACTATCTTGGACATTTGTGGTCTTGCCTGACAGCGCTCACTGTGGTTGAGGAGGGTGACTGAGGGAGCGGGGTGAAGAGCCATACCTCACTCGCCATCACTGCAGTTCAGGGAATGTAGCAAATAAATATAGGAAACCAAGTTTTTGGTATCAGAGTCTTCTCCTTCCTGCAACACTGCACACTAATCAATCCAGCTCTGCAAAGCTCGACCAAATTGTTTTCGTACACTGCTGATTGATGCTGGATTCCTTATGGTTTCATTATGGCTTGACACTGAGCACAAGAATGAAAAATAGATGATGGGGCCATGATACTTGCTGTAGCTCAGTAGGGACAAAGGAAAGGCACCCCACTGGGATTCTGCCTTTCCATTCCTCATGCCCTCAAGTGTCCTGTGCTGCCTCACAGTGTGCCTGGCACTGCCCTCAGGAGCTCGTGGCTCTGCCATCATGAAAAGTGAATAGCTAAACTTGTGGTTTACGACAAGTTGCACCCATCAGACTTAAGCAAGGACAAGCTGAGACAGAGGGAAGCAGCAGGAACTGTGGCTTAGGCAGGAGGTCCCCTGCGATGGGTCTGTTTTTCCAACCATTGCTTCCTTCTCTCTGGCACAGCAGCCCAAATCCAGACCCATGAGGACCTTCTGGAGATAGGCAGTGATTACTCTATAGCAGAAGAACATCGAGAAGTCATTCATTCTGATAAATCTGTGCATGGCAGCTGGATGAGAAGAGGAGCTGGGGATGGAGACTCCTCTGTGGGATCAGAATACCAGTGAAGGAACCAAAGTGGGGGAGAAAGGAAGGGTCAAGTCTCTGAGTGTTGGTACTCGAACATGTGGCTGATCTTCCAAATAACTAGGTAGAGCAAAGGGAGGCCTCATTGCTCTTTTGACTCCCAGGCAGGGGATGTGACATCTAAGGAGGGTTATGGGAACACTAGTGCTGCATAGTCGAGGTTACCTCTGTGTTGGGATTTTAAGCAAGGGCTGGAAAGAAATAATTTTGACAGTGATCTGGAGATGTGTACCTGATGTAAGAGCTTGCTTAGAACAGCATTGTTTTAACTGGACATTTTTTCCCATCATAACAACTATTTTACTGCTGAAATAAAAGATTAAGGTCTTAGGGAATAGAAAGAGATGGCTGTGGCTCCACATGCTTGTGAGCCCAGTATACCTGGTAGGACCACTTGTGCAGGAACAGAAATGATGTGTGGAGTCAGGCAGCACTGAGAACTCAGGACAACTCAAGTCTGCACTCATGATTTTTGATTCTGCAGTGCCTTCCTCATCCTAGGGTTGCAAAACACTGCACAGATTTCCTAAAATTTAGCACTGCAATTGCATGGCACTTGTTTGGATGAGCAAGGCGGAAGGCTAATGTCGGACTGGTTGGAGGTCAAACATGTCCTGCAGCAGAGTTGATGCAGTGGCTCTGCTAATAGCCTCAGCAGATACCATCCTGTGGTGACTTTTCTCAAGTAGCTGGAGAAGGTGCATTGGCCACGTGCCATTCATGAGCTAAGGTGAGAATTAGAAAAGGTGCATTTTAGTGATTCATAAATAGCTTAGCACATGCTGACAGGGCAGCAGCTCAGCTTTATCTTTCCAGCTTTGAATCCTTAAAGTCCCTGTAAAAACTTAAAAAGAATAATAAAAAAAATCAATGCCTGAAACATATGGGCTAAATTCAGACCTCATGGAACAGTATCAGTTTATAGCAGGTCTGAATCTGGCATCAGCACTCTGACATTATTGGTAAATCCTCTGCAGCCACTCTAACCCCTCCTTTATCCATTCTGCTGCTGCAGTTACAGCTTTAGCTTGTGCTGAGCTGCATTTTGTGCTGTGCCAGCTCCATCACATGTGCCTGGTGTATGGTACAGGTTTTGAACTTTGCTAGCAGGAAGTAGACAGCCACCATAAAGATCAACCTTTAAGGCTTTTGGTAATGCCTTGTGCATATTT
>NW_009712782.1:19300-21173 GCF_000703405.1 Apaloderma vittatum
TGATAGTTATGCCTTGCTGATTTATCTGCTCACACATAGGAGTATTTGCCTCTCCTATTTTGTTTTCCTCTTGAAATTCCACCCATTGGTCGTTCATCTTTGTGATTTCCTCTTTCTTGCTGTGCTCTGCAGCAATCTTCACAGGGTGGTGCTTCACCTTTCGTTTGAACACTTTTCATTCCTCCCAGTTTTGTCAGTTTATGCATGTTTTGGAACAGGACTAGCATTAGTGAAATATCTTCAGCTGCTGAGGAAAGGATTTTCACCACCTCATAGAGGAGCAGAACTTTCCAGAGGCTGAAAATCAGTCTAAGACGTGGTCTGGGCTGGCACCATTCTGTTTTCAGCAGAGGCAGAGTAAGGCCATTACCAAGTATGTCACAAGTCACCAACGATTCCTGTCTCTGGGAGGCAACCATGTTACCTGTCACTGGTGTGCTTATTGCAAACTGGTGTTGCTAGCTCTTAGAAGATTTGGGGCCTTTCTTAAGTCCTCAAGCCATTATGTAAGAATGACGACTTGGTATATTTAGATATTTTGTAGTTCTAATTGCTGCAGAGAAAAGCAGCAAAAGAGAAATATTAGAAGACCCTAAACCATAAATTAAGTGCAAGAAAGAACCCCAAATCTGTTTGTGAGGTCTGTTTTTGCTCTCAGAGCAGAGGATGGAGGAAGCGGGTCTGCCTTGTAACTGGCAGTCTCAGCCTGTTAATATTGACTGCCTTCACTGTTAGTCCTGAAACTAGGAGCAGCAAAAATTTCTCCTCTGTCCTGTGAAGCCAGTCTGTGGTACATGCATACCACCGTGCATGGGGCTGGGGCTGCAGCAGCAGTGTGGAAGTTGTGGCCTAATGGGATGAGAGTTAAATTCTTCCCTGTTCACACCAATGTCAGTCAAACGCTCCTGGTATTCCTCAGTTGTCAAATTTTGCTTGAACAACTTATGGAAAGGGTTTATTTTGATAAGGTCAAACCCTTTCATTGCAAATTTATTTTCATAATATTGTCAAAATGTTTTAGCAAAGTTGAAAATTAAATATGTTGACTTTTTTTTTTAACTTCTTTGGAGCATCCTTTCCAAAGCAACAATATTCCCTGAGAAAGAAAATCTGAATATCTTCTTCTTCCTCAGCATTCTTGCATTCTGGTGAGGATTAGACCGAGATAGACTGAGATAAGGGATTTTCCCAGACAAAAAATCCTCCTAACTAAGTTCACCTAGAAAAAATGTAACCAGTAGGAAGTCCTGTTCAGAGAAGCCAGGATTTCAAGGTTGGCTCTTATAAAGGTCTTCAGTTCTCCTGAAACATGAATTTTCCTTTACATATATAGCCATGTTATAACTAGTCTGCAATATTATTATTTAATGCTTAGGGTTCTTTTGCCTGCAGAACCCGGAGGAACAAACCAATGTGTGGGTGTGGTAAAGACGATGCTGCCTTAGCGATGCTGTACAGGAAGAGCCAGGAGTTACATATTCCACAACAGTGGTCTTGCCAGTACCATCTGTGTTTCAGGGGTGTCTTCATGTGCTCTTCAGCCACGGTGGCCAGTTAATGAATGAGGATCTGAATCGTGGGGCCCCAGTAGTGGCTTTACTGTGGTTGGAGGAGCTGTGAATTGGAGCAGAAAATATTTCTTGTACCATCATTCCCAAGGCAGGGAATTAGACAGGCAAGTACTTGCCTGTCTTGATGAGGCTGTGCCACATGTGCTGTATTAACATGCCAGAAAAAATACACTTCAGATCTGGATGACAGTAAAAGGCTCTGTAAGCGTCACTGGAAGTGGGCAGATAGGGGACGTTCATACCTCCACGGATGCTGCTCCTGACCTCAGATGCACTCCTGAACAGCATGAATGAGCTTGCTG
>NW_009712782.1:21204-27690 GCF_000703405.1 Apaloderma vittatum
TGGCTTCTTGCAGAGGTGATCTATTGTGCTTGCCCTCAGAAAATCTCCTTTATTAAGGCTCCAACATTTTCCCTGTGAGATGGATGGATCAGTTGCATTCTTTGATGAGGGAAGTGGTCTGCCCGTTGTTTACATTTCATGCAGTGAATCTGGGGGAAAAGCCAAGAGCACACCTGGGCTGAATTTGGAAGACACACCCATTCCAGTGCCTGCTGAAAGCAAAGGAGCCAAGGGGCTGTCTGGTGGGCAGAGTCCAGCAGCTCATTTGCCTGCTCACCCCAAAAGCCTGGCACAACAGTGAGCTGTTGCCCTCTAAACCTGGGTCATGCCTCAAGCAAAGCCATCGTTGCCTACCGTGGATTAATAACCTCAATTACTGGGGCCCCGTGGGTCAGATCTTTCTCGTGCTGGCTGCTTTACAGCCCTTTTAATCTGCTTTTCTCTCTCATGACCTCTGAGCCTGGAGGCATCATCTGACAAGGGAGATCTTCTGCCTTCCTGCGTGTTTTTCTTTGTGCGGGGATGCAGGAGACTGTTCGAACACGGAAGAGCAAGCAGAGCTGGCAGGACTATTGTACCCACTGAGGAGGTGCCTCTGGAAGGTGCTTCTGCCACTCTCAGGTGC
This sequence comes from Apaloderma vittatum, assembly GCF_000703405.1. NCBI lineage: Eukaryota > Metazoa > Chordata > Aves > Trogoniformes > Trogonidae > Apaloderma > Apaloderma vittatum. The sequence goes on from NW_009712782.1 coordinate 21,830, forward strand.
AAAGAACAAATGTGGCAACACCTGGGGTGTTTACCCTGAAATTCAACCATCTGAAAAAAAAATCACATCCTGCAGGGGCCTGGCAGTCACTTTTGGTGATTTAGGGAAGGGGCTGCATGGCTCTTATGGGGGAGTACTTGCCCCCCCCCCCAATATCTTGGCCTTCTCTGAGCATCTGGGTAAAGGTGATACAGAAGAAGTCGTGCACCTGGATTTCTAAAATGCTTCCCTCGCTGGGTGTTTCCTTTAAAGAAAAAAGGTCAGGTCTCATCAGTGGGGAAATTGCCAGTGGAAAGGGACAGGACTGCAGTTGAGCATGTTCTTCCTAAATGATCTTGAAGAGTGAGAGGATGAAGAGGAGGAGACAAAAATCCTAAAATCCTAAATGATCTTGAAGAGTGAGAGGATGAAGAGGAGGAAACAATAATTTTGAGTAAGAAAACCAGAAGTGGACTGGAAAGAGTTTTGCAGAAGGATGTCCTGATACAGAGCATCTGGTGAACTAACAGTAATGTAAACTGAGGAGTGCAGGGTAGTGCACCCATGGATAAAAAAAAATCCAAAGAATATATTTATGGTCACTCCATGGTAAGGGGTGCTACTGTGGCCATTTCATCTCTGGAAAAAGACTTCAGAGACAGTGTGGATCTCTCTGAAAGTGCTAGTTCAGCAGATGCAAACAGGAATTAGTAGGAAAGGTACAGCAAGCAAATAGGAGCTATGATCCTGCCATGATAGAAATCCCTGGTGCGTTTGCACCTCGATGCTGTGTGCAGCTCTAGTTATCCCATCTCAAAAAAGATGCAATAGAGCTCGAAAGACACAGGAAACAGTGACAAGGTCAGTGGAGCATGCAGAATGGCTGCTGCCCGGGGAGCAATGGAACAGATTCGGCATTTTCAGGTGTCTTCAGAAATGAAATAATGGAGGAAGGAAATACAACAGAGGCCCATAAAACCATGACTGTCATGTAGAACATAAAATTACCATTTCACAATATAACCGCTAAGGTGGAGCATTAAATGGAACTACCGATAAGCAGTTTTAAACTAATAAAACCTTTTTCCTGGCACACAGTTAACCTGGAGAACTTCTCGCCAAAAGACAGTGAGGACACCAACGGTATTACCAGCTTCAAAAAACAATTATAAAAATGCTTTGCGGAGGAATCCATCAAAGGTTCTTAAACACGTTGTGAGACATCCTGTGTATGAGGAAATCGCAAAGCTGTAAGGCACTGGAAGCTAGGGGAAGGAGCAATGTATGGCTGCCCCTTTTTCCAGAGCATCTGTTCTGAGCTGCTGATACTACTACCGAAACATGTCTGGAGAAGTCCTAGAAGTTCCAGCTTCTGAGGAAGTGTTACTGTGCTGAAAAAAAATCCAGAACCAGCCACTTCTCACTAATTCGGACTGGAGACATTTGATACACAAAGCCTTCTTTACATGTAAAATTAGATTTCTTCTTAATGTCTGAAAGTGCAACTACTAAGTATTGCTTTACTATTAGCTTTCTGTGTATCTGAGGATAAACCTGTTAAATGATCGAGGCTCTGGGACATCTTTTCTTTCTCTCCTGAATCTGCTTTGGTGAGCTAAGAGCAGCCTGAGATTTTACCAAGTCTGTCTCTCCACCAGGAGCTAGAGTAAGTGGTTTCTATTCCCTCTTGTTCATATGGTGGCATTGCTTTTTGACTGCAGAAAAGCAACCAAGAAATTAGTCTTTCTTGTCTGATGCACAGAATGAAGGCTTTTTCTCTGTGCCATCTTCTGTTTGCTGTCAGAAGGTGTGTGGTGTGCTTTTGCCACAGTAAAGCTTCCAGCAGAATCTTTGCCTTATATATAATGAGTGTAATTTTATACTGATCAGGAAGAGGCTAATCCTCTCATTAAATCACCAGAATGAGGACTGACAGATGATTCCCTACTTGGCCACAAATTTATTGTGTGACCTTCAGCAAACCCCTGAACTTTGTGCTGTAGCTCCCACCAGCTCTGGTGTGAGTGCTCTGTGTTTTGGTGGAGCTGGATGCAGGACAAACTATCCATGGCTGATATGTCTCTGAAGAAGACCCTGCTACCTCTCTTTGTCAGTGGTGCTCTGCTTCATAAAGAAAGGTAAGCAGAAATACTCAGGGAGCACAGTGATAACACTGGGGTAAGTACTTGTTTTGCACTGAAAAGGGCTGTATTTTTTGACACATTCCAGGGTAGATTTTGCTTATATGGCTCCTGCAAAGAAGGGTACTGAGAAGTGGTTATTTGCCATCACTGAGGAATACACCATCGCTGATCACAAATGGGTCCATGGAGTGGGTGTCAAGAAACAAGCACCAAGTGCTCCTATGGAAGAGTTTTGTCTATTTGCAGAGAGGAGCAAGGTCTGAGATCTGCATCAGCACATGCTTGGACAAAGCTGTTGAGATTAATGGGCCATTTCTCACCATATCCGCCAGTGTTTGGTCAGAAAATACAAGGTCAAACACTTGCAAACCAACCAACCAACAAACTAAAACCAACAAACCCTATCCAAAACCCACCTGCACAGGCTGTTTATCTGTGTACCAGTCGCAATGTTCAAAGAACTACAAATAGTCAATAAGGGTGAAAACAAAACCAGCATGGACTCAGCACCTTTAAAGTTTATTACCTGCCTTTGTATGAACACAAGGAATTTACCTTTCCTGACTAGTCTCTTCGAGCTTTCGTAGATTTTTTTGCCTTTTTGGCTTTTGTAACTGATGAGATCATACACATTATGCTATTTTAATACCTAGCAAAGAGCCTTGTCTACTAAATCACCTTATTTTTCTCTGATCAGAGCACAGTGCATTCCTCTTTTTAGCAGAAGGTATTAATTTAAATTCCATAATCCCAAACATATTCTCATTTCTGTTCCGTGCTTCAGAAGGCCAATGGCATTTTAATTTAATAAGGGAGAAACACACATGACACTGTGTTCCCTGTAACTGTCTTCTGACCTTAATAAGTCTTTCACAGCTTTCTTTGTGTTCCAGCAAATGCAATCTCTGCTTTTATTCAAGAACACTGTCATTCCTATTATCTGTGTTCTACCAATGGGCAAAAATTTAAATATCTGTAGCATTTTCACGGTAACTTTTGAGATATTACTTGCATTATTTTTTAGTATTGCAAGCCCATCAGTGAAGCCAGAGCAATATTTATGCACCTCTTATGTCTCATTGAAATATTGTTTGAGTACGTACTGTCCCTTTATAGAGAAAATTTATTCTGGTTTACCTTGGTTTTGGATTTAAATACATTAACTCATGTAGCAATATCTTGATTTATGTCAGCTCCATTTAGCTTTCCAAGTTCTATAAGCTTTGTTTACTGGGTTAAGTTTTACATAATTGGGTACATGATATTACTGAGTATTTTGTGGCATGTAAACACTTGAGTCATACGCATCCAGTACCTACCTGTTGCCATTTTTATGCTTCCATTTTGCTATTTAAACTTAAATTAAACCTACTAATTTTGAAAGAAGAACATGTGCATGTTGCAGTCCCCTTGGAAATGTCAAGTAGCGCTCATTCATTCTTTTCACTAGTTTGATTCTGCTCTCTTTTACTCTGAGGTAACTCAGGAACTGACCTGTTGGAGCCTGCCTCACAGAGGCAGGAATCTTGGCAGCTACATGTGGACCAACAGCCTTGCTGCAAGGCAATGGAAATGCCCCAAAGAGACAGGGATTATTTTACTAGTGGTTTTGTGGTTTATTCTGAGTAAATTTTCCAAAACCAGCTGTGTTAGTTTAGTGAACAGAGGTCTCAAAATTCAGCTACCTGTTGCATTCTCGTTTTTTTTTCTCTTCTTACAAACAGGTGTTGTGTCCAGTACACTTGCCCTTGCATGTCCAGGTGATAATGCCTGCCTGTTCCCATACTAGCTTAATATGTATAACATCTAAGTGCATCTCTCTCGGTACGTGGTGCTGCACTTCATTACTAGTATCTCTAAATCAGTCCCCTCATTTACAGCTCCATGTTGGCTGCTCAGCAAGGAGGGCACCTTGATTTCAGATCTCCCTGTATTGTCCTTGATCTGCCAAATCCAGAATTGTTTTCATGTTAAACATGCTGCTGATGCATTTGCAGAAAGAGGACTATTATTTTTTTGTGCTATTACAGAAGTACCTAAGAACCACTGGTTGTGGTTTAGGGCTTCTCTGTGCCATCTACTTCTGACCTTGTTGCAGAGGGACTACAGGCTTGCTTGCTGATCCAGAATAGTGAAGAACTAAAGGACAACTATGGGTGAAGGGAGAGTTAACAGTGGTAGTTTCAGTTTGCTATCTGCCCTGACATGGCACAGTGGTCTTCTGTGATTGCTGCAGAGCAGGTATTGCTAAAGAATGTAGCTGGAACAATGATCCTGGGTAAGCGGGGACACGTAGAGAGGAGTAAGAAGGGCAGTTTCATTTAGCTTTTTGCTGTGTCGTGACACACGTGCAAGGTCCTGTGTAAAATAGCTTATGAATTAAGATATACAGAGTGACAATTTCCAGCACAAGCCACAACAGACGGCAAAAATTGAGTTTAGCATGGATCTCAGGGATTAGTTATCAATACCTTGCATCCTTTTAACAGTCCTGAACTGTATGCTACTGGCTTTGCTTCTAGCTAAGTACTGGGTTTGGTGTGCAAAGTAAAGCTGACTGGAAAATAAGAGCTTTCATTTCATGAAACATTTAGCATTTTAACTGTGGGGGGATTTCTTTTTTTTCCTCCCTATTCTAGAGGAAAACTAAAACTGTAGAGTGTTTACTTAGGGCATGAAAGACTCCAGGTGCTCTCACAAATACTGATATTGCCACAAATCCATATTAGACTCTCACACTAGAACAACATTTTTTCTGCTGTGCTTGGTTTATATGCCTTGTTACTCTGATCTCCATGTATTTCATAGCTTTTACTGTTCCATCCTGATGGGATTCCCATTGAGCAAACAAGTGTTGCACCCCATATCATGCTAACATGCTAACATGTGCTAACTTTTTGTTTAGAGTTGAGACACATCCTACCAAATGTTGTAAACAACAAAGTCTGTATCCCCACTCACACATCCCTGCAGAGTGTTGGCCAAAAGCCTCTAAAAACTTCCATCTCTTGTGCTGGTCAGAGAAGCCTGGCCACTTCTGCCAGGTGCCAGGAGAAACAAAAGCAGAGAAGGCCTTGAAAGGTGGTGCGTGAGTAGGTAACCCTGCTTGAGGGGTTATCCAGGGTAATCCAGGTGGAAATTCACTCTGGTGCAAGGTTCAGATTTGTCCCAGAGGTAGCTGCTTTTTAGTGGAGTATTGGAGTCTACTCAGGTGAAAGGATTCATGTGAGAGGTTTTTGTGTATACTAATACCATCTCCTCTGAGGAGCTTTCTGTGCTCCTGTGTTTTCCAGCCTTGTGTTGTGGTTTTGCACTGTGTAATTTCATGTATCATCCATCTTTCCCCAGTCTTCCCTGCATATGAATAATGGGCCCTACTTTTGCCGTCCCGAACAGAAATTGAGCCGGGACTTCATCTGCCACACTGTAACCGCGACAGCTTTAAAATGAGCCTCCGTTTCAGTGGAGCAATCCTTGCCAAAAGCTGTTACCCCAGCGTGTGCGAGTGTAAATAGCGAGCCTTGCTCGTTTAAAGCGTGTGCTTATAGGAACACCCCTGCTTCTAAGCCACACGCTCCTACTGGTGATTTAAGACAAGAGGTGTGTCTTCTTCCCAGCCACGTTGCAGGTCCCGTGGTTTCTGCCGGGCGGGTAGCCCCGCACAGGCCATGTTCAGTGCCCCCTGCACGTGGTGCCTTCTCTCGCAGGGAACAGCCGCGGCGCATCCCGCCCGCCTTG
>NW_009712783.1:0-2570 GCF_000703405.1 Apaloderma vittatum
TGCTGGGGGGGCAATGGGGATTCGGAGAAGTCCTGCAGCCCGGTGAGCGATGGTGTGTGTGGGAAGAGGGGGGCCGAGGTTCGTCTGTACTGGAAAGATTGGGAGCGCTGGTTCGTACTGGGGAAAGACGCAGCCCCTGGAGGATGCCCGGCAAGAGGGGCTCAAGCCCCCGACGGGGCTGGCGGCGAGGGTGGAGGGGGGGGGGGGAGGTAGCCAGGCTCCATCTGTATTCCGGAGGACCGATACATCCCTGGGGGATGGGGGGGACACGATCCCCAAGGAGATGGTGTCATCTCCACTTAATCCGCCGCTCCGTTTTCGCAAGTGACAAGCGAATCGCTGAGGAAAAGGAAAGTCTGTCGCCTTGAATCCCACACTGGGCTGATTGCCTCTACTTCTGGTGGGGACTGGGAGACAGCGGCAGAGCCGGGGGAGGGCAGCGATGGTGGGGGGGGAGGCTGCATCCCACGGCGCAGGAGGTTGGTTTTCCCCGGCTCAGCTCTCAGGGCTGCTTGCGAGGCTGGTGTGGAGCGTAACTTTGCCTTTTCCAGTCCGTGGGGAATAGGGGGACAGAGGACATCTCCACACCATTACATCATCCCCGAGGTCCAGCGCAGCCCGGGTTTAAGGACCCAACGATGATCCAAAGAGAGGAGGGCTGGAGATGTGAGAGGGTGTTTTGGCTTTGGAGAGTCCCTTCATGTTTTTCTTGGGAGTGGGGAAGGGTGTCACTTCTTAGGTGCAGTCTCCTCTTCATGGACAGAAGCAAGCAGCAGGTGAAATGCTGGTGGTCTTAATGTATGAATTTAGCCCTTTGACTGACATCTGCACTAGGTAGGACAGAAGAGTACTTCATGCTTTAGCCCAGCTGCTCATCTGGGTGCATAATAATAATTTGTTAATGGCAGTAAAGCTGCTTTTCTAAGAGTTGTAGAGAAGTATTTGAGGGATGATGAGAGGAAGAGATAGTGAGTAAAGAGGAGAAGAGGTTTTGGTGTGCAAGGAATACGAAAGGACTTTTATTTTTTAAAAATTCCTCATAAAGGAAAAAGATTGATCAGATCTGCTTGTGAGGGATGGACAGACAAACCTGGACTCTCTCTCTCCCTCCCACACACCACATAGACAAGTAGTCATGGTCCTCCTCACATGCATGTACATGCTAAGCACACAAAACACATGCTGTCGAACTCACACAGTCCACCCCATGCTTAAATGCAGCATCTTGGTCTCACTCTCACATGGATGCAAACACCTATCAAAGCTACGCAGCCCTGCAGTTCCCCCACACTCAGACACACAGACCTGATCTACACATGAACATACACCGTAACATGCCGAAATAACTGCATTGATATTCACATTATGTGAATCAAACATTCAGATGCTCACATGAGCATACACATGCTGTCTTCTTTGCAGGTCTCTCAGTAGGTGGTTTGTAGTCTTCTCCCTTGTAGTTAGTTCCAGGAATTGATTTGAGGTTTGTCTGACTCCGAAACCCTTTGCGACTCAGCAGAAAAAACTCTCTGTATTTTGCGTGTCTACATTTGTTTTACTGCTGTTTGCATGTTCCCAGGGCTCAGTAATGATTTCACTACTGGAAAGGTAGACAAGCAGCAGAGAGAGGGGATAAGGGGGATGGCTGGGGGCAGCAGTGGCAATCTCATACTCATCACACCCTCTCTGATGAAGAGCTGGAGTCTGAGAATATAGGAAGTGCTCTGCTAGAGTTACATTGCTTTCTTCCATGAGTGAGGGTGTGTGTGTGAGCAAAGCTACATACACATATATAGCTAAAGCATGCAGGGTGCAAGGCTTTGCTTCAGTCCTACCCTGGTTTAGAGTAAACCCCTCCATCCTCAGAGCACAAATACTCAGAAATGGCACTGTACGTGCAGGGCAGATGATGTCACTGGTGTTAGATGCGTTTAATTAACATCCCCCTCTGACCTTCTTCCCCTTCCCCTTTTTCCATAGGGCCTAGTGAGGGGACTATGCAACCCTCCAAGAACAGGGATGTAATGAGGCTGACAAAAACCTGTCTTAAAACTTCGGAGATGAGGCACATATGGCGAATGGGCTTGCTGTAGGTACGAGTTGTCCCAAAAGAGATGATGGAGAGTGTATCCGTGTTCCCTCCTCACCTCCGCTGTTTACTACATCAGAAGTATGTGTAAGGCTGATGCTGAACACTGTGTGGGAATGGGTCTGCCAGCAGACAATAATCATTGTTGCCTGTGTAACAATATTAGTTCAAAGCCAAATCCTTCCATCTTCTTTCGGGCAGAAGTCCCACTGCTTGCCTTGAGCGCATTGCTCAGGAAATCACTGCAAAAACCGACACGAATCCGGAGCCAGTGTCTCCTTGCCCAGCTCCAGAAAGGGATGTTGTGGATTTCTAGAGTTTATCCAGGGCTCTCTACCGACACGGTATTTTGAGCTGATGTAGAGATGTGGAAAAAAATCTTTAAAAAAATCATAATTAAATCGCTAAAGATCAGAAATGAGGGTGAAGAGCCCCAAAAGCACCCTAAGGCATCGTATTTGCCATGGAAAACCAGGGAGGG
>NW_009712784.1:0-214 GCF_000703405.1 Apaloderma vittatum
CCAGCAACCGAGGGGTTTCAGCAAAAAAATTGGGGGGTTGGAGATGGGAGCAGCCCTGGGGCAGCGTGTCCCTGCTGTCTCGGGGTGCCCCGTCCTTCCCGTACCCCGTAACGAGCTGGAGAAATCCGCCGGCCAAGATTTTGTAACCCAGCCACACGCAAATGGGTTTTATTTCACTGCCACTGTGCCCCCCCACCTCACTCTGCGGGGGACG
>NW_009712784.1:278-660 GCF_000703405.1 Apaloderma vittatum
GTAGCCCCGAGCCTTCCTGTCACCCCTTGGCCTGGCTGATAACCCAGATAATCCGCGCTGCTGCGCCGACACTGTGGGGAAAACCCTGGGGAAAGCTTGTGGTGAACGCAAAGACCCCCCCAGCCCCCCCAGAAAGGCTTGTGCAGGGTCACAGCCTTGGGGACCAACAGTGACGGGGCTGAATCCCCACCTCACAGCCCCCCACGATGGCTCGTTTCTGCTGGGCTCTGCGGGGTTGAGCACACGCTCCCTGGGGATAGACTCTGGGCTCCCCAGGGGTGCTGTGGGGCAGCTTTGGGCTCCCCAGATGTGGCTGGGGGGCAGCCCGGGCTCCCCAGGGATGATGTGGGGGCGCCTAGCGTTACCTTGCGGGAACTCCATG
>NW_009712784.1:1062-1287 GCF_000703405.1 Apaloderma vittatum
GGGCACCCTGCAGGACAGTTCTGGCCTCCCCAGGGATGCTGTGGGGCAGCTCCAGGCTCTCCAGGAGGTGCCATAGGGCTGCTCCAGGCTCCTTGGAGGTGCCCGGGGAAAGCTCCAGCTTTCCCGAAGATGGCTGCGGAGCAGCTCCAGGCTCCACAGGGATGTTCTAGGGCAGCTCTGGGCTTCCTAGAGATGCTTCAGGACAGCTCCGGGCTCCCCAGGGCT
>NW_009712785.1:0-222 GCF_000703405.1 Apaloderma vittatum
GGGCAGAGACCTCCTTAGGGGGCAAGATTCCCCCTGGAGGGGGCAGGACCCCCCCTTTAGAGACAGAGAACCTGGACGTAGCAGGGACAGAGAGCTCTCTCTGGGGGTCAGGAAGCCCCTTAGGGTTTAACAGCCCCCCCATGAGGGCAGGACTCCCCCAGGGGCCCCATCCAGCCCTAGAGGGAGGGAGGCAGGAACGGAGCCGGGCTGTGGGGCAGCCAA
>NW_009712785.1:274-2071 GCF_000703405.1 Apaloderma vittatum
GGGAGGAAGGACAGGGCCAGACGATGAGCCCTGTGCTCTGCCACATCCCCCTTCTTGCCCTGCCAAGGCTCAGCGCCAAGCTGAGGGGGGACAGGGTGCGTCACCCCTCCTGGCTTCGGTGGCGGTGGATGAGTGGGGCTGCACCATCGCCCTCGGCTCCCTCCCTGGGGAGGGTCTCTCACCCCCTCAAATGGGGATCAAGACAGAGGCTGGCCAGGAATGGCAGCGGGAGCAGCCGAAGGGCTAAAACCCCCTCCAGCACCCTGCCCCACACACAGAGGTGCCACTAGCAGAGAAGTGATTAATTTGGGGACCCTAAAACCAGGGGATGTGGCATCAGCATCCTCGGGCATCCCTCAGCCAGGCCATCAATGGGGAGATCTTCTCACAGCTGGGATGGAGGGGGATCACTGGTGGTGTCAGAGAGCAGCGCCAGCTCTTTCATCTCACCAGATTTTATCAGGGACGTGGAGCTCATTCCTCTGGATTTTTCCCGGAGGACTTTGGGGAGGTCTCAGATAAATGCCCCCAATGTGCTGGAGGAGCAAGTGTGCTGGATCCGAACGCCAGCCAGACTCAGAAACAGCTGCCTTCTCATTGCTTTTGTCACGTCCTGGTCAAATTTCATCTGTTTTCCATGTGCCAGAGTTTTCCAAGCCAGCCTCTACTCTTTAAAAATAATACTGTGATACGGTTCTCAGGTAACGAAGATGACTATTGCAGTCTGCACCAAAAAAGGTGGATAAAGCCATCAGCGCCGGGAGCTGGTTGTATTAACTGCCATTCCCCTTAATTTGTATCAATTGGTTTAAAACTAGATGAATTAGAAACAGCATTTCTGTCAAGGAACAGTCTTCCCTGTCTGGGATGATCAAAAGTCTTCTCAATCATCGGATATGTTCTTTGCTGCTAAAACGCTCTTAATGTATTTTAAGAAACTCTGAGAGAAAAATGCGGTCAGGAATGTCAGTTACATACACTGCTAGCTCCTGGCCATGCCTGGAAAGCAGAAGAAATGGGGATTTCTCTGTACCCCGTGTGTTACCTCGCTCTGGGGAGGTGTGAGAGCTGAAGCCACAGCCCTGAAAGCATCTCACCACAGCCCCGGCCTCCCAGGAGCCAAATCATCTCCTGGGGTCTTGTACTAAAGGAGTGTGGGTGGAAACCCCCCGTCCTGTGCCCGTCAAGGGACGGAGAGAGGGACAGGGCTCGTGCCCTTCTGTGTAAATCCCAAAGGAGGGGAGTGGGACCCCACCAGCCTCCCAGTTTGGAGACCTCCAGGACTGGCCAGGACTCCCAGCCAGCGTCTGCTCTTGGTGGTGCCCCAACTCCTGTTTCAGTGTGACACAAGAATTCAGGGGGGCCCAGGCCCCCAAATCACCGTTGGACTCTGGGCTGCCACTCCTGTTTTCCATTTGCAGATCCTCTTCAAGCCATTCCTCCCTCATAAGGTGGCATCATGACAAGCACCGAGCACCCAATTTACCACTAATAGAAACAGTAAATACAGTTCACAGCCGGCGACCACCCATCACCACACCCACCAGTGAGGTTTTGCCCCCCATGGAGCCGTGGGGTGGGCACTGGGAGCTGGTGGTGCAGGCACTGGTTGGTACCCACCTGCAGGGTGGTGGGAGAGGGGAGGTTCAGATGGGGCAGCCCAGGATGGTGGCAGACACCTGCGGTTGGGGGCAAGGCTGGAACCAAGGACTTGCGTTTTCGTTGCTCTTTCTTGTGGAGGCAGCAGCGTGTCTGGCAGAGGGCTGCCCCAGACCACTCAAGTGTACATTTTGGGGT
>NW_009712786.1:0-628 GCF_000703405.1 Apaloderma vittatum
GCACCTTGAGGGGGGATAACACAGCATTTGGGGGGAATAAAACAAGATTTGAGACGGTAAAACAGTATTTGGGGGGGATAAAATAATAATTTTGGGGGTAAAACCACACTAAGGTGGGATAAAACAATATTTAAATGGACAAAACAGCATTTAAAGGCATAAAACAACATTTGGGGGGGATAAAACAACATTTGGGAAAAATAAAACAATAATTTTGGGGGGTAAAACCATATTTAGGGGGGACAAAACAACATTTAAAGGGATAAAACAGCGATAAAACAACATTTGGGAGAAATAAACCAATAATTTTGGGGGGTAAAACCACATTCAGGGGGAATAAAACAATATTTAAAGGGACAAAATAGTATTTAAAGGGATAAACCAACATTTGGAAGGAATAAAACAATATTTGCGAAAAATAAAACAATAATTTTGGGGAATAAAACCATATTTAGGGAAGAGAAAACAGTATCTAAAAGAACAAAACGGTATTTAAAGGGATAAAACAATATTTAGGCGGCATAAAACAGTATTTAAGGGGATCAACTAACGATTTGAGGGATGAAACCATATTTGGGGGAATAAAACTATTTTGGGGGGATAAAATAATATTTTGGGGGATAAAACA
>NW_009712787.1:0-30371 GCF_000703405.1 Apaloderma vittatum
CGCCGGCTGGTAACCTGTGTTTTCTGTTTCTTCTTTTTTTTTTTTGGTAACCCTTTTGTATTAATTTACTCGCTGGCAGGTTGCTAGCAGCGCCCTTTGCAGAGCACCGGTCCACGGCCGTGCCTGCTGAATGCTCTGGGAGCCTGGTCTCCGCGCACAGGGTGAGACGGCGGCAGGCCCCGGGCCGGCCCGCGCGCCTTCTCGTCAGCGGAGGAAGAACAAACTGTTTCTTTTGTGTGGAGTCTGCCTGAAAAGCTGCTGTTGTATAGGGGCAAGAGGAAGGGTAAATTCTCAGCTGCCAAGTAGTCAGCTTTTCAACTTTACCAGAGAAAAGAATGTAATAAAGGGTCAGCAGCAACAGAGGAAGGACAGCCTGCTGGCTGAAGCACAGCACTGAGGCCGGGAGCTAGGAGGTCTGTTTGGTCAGTTCCTGGCTTTAACACAGACTTCCTTTATGTCCCAGGCAAGTCACTCAGTATCTCTACAATGGTGATGAAAATGCCCACCCTTCAAGGAATGTAGAAGGCTTTCCCACTGAATTCTTTCACCTGAACCTAAAAGCAACCTTTCTCCCACCAAAAAAAAAAAAAAAAAAGGTGATAGCCCTCTGGACAGAAGTGTCCCATCTTTCTCTAGGGCAACTCATTTGTCTCTCGGAATGAATTGCAGCTGTGGTTACCCACCTCATGTCCCATGAGGCCCCACAGAGCTCCTGCTGCCTCTGGTGCAGCCCTGGGTTATTTGACATCCATTACATATTCTGATACTGACAGCCTGGTATTTTCATAGCCTTCATAGTACAGACACTTCTGTGGTAGTCACCAGCTAGAGAAGATCCAGTGCTGCAGTCCTTGTACACCAACCCGGTACCATAGGAACCGTTGTTTTCATGCCTTGAAAGCTGTTGCAAAGGCATCCAGCTAGATATGGCTGGCCTCCAGGTCACTTCTAGAATTACAAATAGATTGCAAACACCTGGTGGGGTCAGGCACCAAACATGCAGTCTTTGGGCCAGTCCCTAAAAGTTTCTACCTTTAGAAGAAAAATGAGATAGAAATCCTTGCCCTGAGAATATCTGCCTGGAGACATTTCCTCTTAGCTTGCTTAGTTCTCCCATGTGAAGGATAAGTCAAGGCACTATGTTCATTATACCCCCTTAAAATCCCTCATGTGCAAAGCATTTTTCTCCCATTTTTAAATGTAGGCTAAATTCACAACTTCTGCTACTTGTGTGTTTTAATTTTCCTAAAGGTAGTTAAAATGCCACAGGTAATTTCTATTTTACAGCTGCAGTAGTCTCAATCTCACTAAAAGACTTAAGAATCAACAAGCACCCTGCTAGAGACCCCCCACCACGATGTATGTGGGGAGAAGAGGGGTGACTGCTCAAGAGCACCTGTCCTCTGCCACCCAGCACCCACGCTCCAGCACAGGGCTGTGCCAGTGTAGTGTCAGGCCACCGGCAGCTCTCCACAACGGATACTGGCGCTCCCTGCCCCAAAACAGCAAGGACTTAAGAAGCGAGTGTCATGTGGCATCACTCTTGGTGCCCTCTAACCCTAAGATTTATAAACCATAAATTATACATTCAAAAATACCGATTTTGCTGTAGTTAAAAAAGCCTCCCCACTGATTGTTAATGTGCCTTTTGAGAGAGATGATCTAAGCCTTTGCTGCAAGGGCTCTGGGAGGAAAAGACAACCAAAGGCTGCTCTTCAGGGTGGAGCTCCAAGCCTTGTCCCATACCTCCAAGAATCAGCCATGGCCAAGCCTCCATGCCACCCTAGGGCCTGCAGCTGATGAAAATCTTTGCACTTTGGTAATGGGGCCCATGCTCCCTCCTCCACAGTAGTTTCAGCCTGGGCTCTGCTCCTGTCACATCTGCTACTGCAGCAGCCCCAGGGGTTGCTCATGCCCACGGTCCCAGGACTCTTGGCATTTGTGCAAGGGTGGAAGCAGGCTGTGGCTTTCCTTCTCTCTTCACTCATTTGCTTCTCAGGTGTGAAGCCAAGCTGTCACTTGGCAGCTCCCCAGTAAACCTGCATGATATTTCTCTTGGCAAAAGAAGAAAGCTGTCAAGATGTAAAGAGGAAGGTTCTCCAAAGATGGTGTTAGGAGTTTTAACTTGGATTAGCAGCACCAGACTGTAGGGAGGGGGAACTGTTATTTGTGTCATCTTTTCTCTGTGCTTTCAGGTGTCTTCAGGGCCTTTTTTCAATGGAAACCTGTGAGAGCATGTCTGCTCTCAGATCTGCACTCAGCAGCAGCAAACCTTCTTACAAGGAGCTCCCACCTACCATCAGGCACCTCGTGACCTCTCAGTGCCCTGCTGGTGGTTTTTAGAGTATAAGAGAAAGCATTACCAGGAATACATGCACACAGCTGTTCACCAGAGTAGCTGGACTAACCTGTCTGCATAATTAGGTGCTTGTTATCACAGTATGTTTACATTTTAATAGGGTACTCTTTTGTGGATTTAAATTCAAATATGAAGAGCCCTCCTGTCAGAATAATGGCCATCCTATAATCCTCTGCACACATACAAAAAATAATTAGAAATAGTGTTTAAATTAGACCAACTGAATCCAACTACCACTTCTCTGAATTTACATAAATGACTCCCCATCTGTCAAGTGATGTCCTAAACTAATTTTAAGTTTTTATACTCCCTCAGCCCTAATTACAGTATTACATACTTCAGCTTTTCAAACTTTTTTTTAAAATCCTTTTGTGCAAGATTTTCCCTTTGATCAATATCTTCAAGACTTGGAAGCAAATGTATTTTCCACCTAAACGTGCCGTTCAACCAGTCAGGAGAAAACAGAAAGGCAAGCATCTACCTGGAGACTCCAGATTGGAAGTCAAGATCCAAAAGCACAGGGAGACCACTACTCTTCCAGGTTCTCTTGCATGTGTTTTGCCTCTGCCAATCACTCAGGTGATCACCCTGCTCACAAAAACTTGCACAGACAAGACAATTCTTTGGTCATATGCAATCCTGCAGCTGGGTACTTGGCATGCGTGTCCCGCAGTTCAATTACCAATTCTTAATTAGAGAAGATTAATAATGGGGTAGCTCAAAGGCCACCTATTTTTGGCACAATCAAAAGCCCTTTCCATTTTCTTTGCTATAAAGAAAACCGAACAGCACAATCACCACATCAGGATATGTGAGTCAACATCCCTTTTAGACAGATGATCAGGTCAGATCTCTGACAGATACTGCGGCAGGTCTTCAGTTCATTTGTGTAAATAATTTTGCTCTAGTTTTATGAGGTTCCCAATTCTGAGCGTTTTTCCCTTAAAATTTGGGGTTTTTGCATTTTGTAAATGGTAGAAACAAAAGCTGAAAATCCCTACGCTTGCTGCATCACATGGAGCTGAGCAGATCTGCAGCTGGATAAAGGACAAAGGACTCGGACGCCAAACTCCTGGTCGTGTGTACTAACCATATGCATTGGCCCATGCCCTTTGGCTGGCAGGTGACATTTCTTGGAGGGGTGTGGGAGGGAGGGAAAATTGGGCAATTGAAGAAAATAGTGTGTAACTGAGGCATGTACCTTAACTCCCTCAACAAAGACACAGTCATACCACTCTGCTCACTTCACATTTTCTGGATCTGCCTCTGGCTGGTCAGCAGGTCTTGCCTGCTGAGACTAGCAGGTCTCATAATCCAAGTCACCTGAAGCAGAACAGCAGCTTATTTAACTCCCCTGGCTATTCCAGAATGCCAGGGTTGGCCTTCCAGTGCAGAATGGTGTCAGGATCCTGAGGCATCTTAAATGCTCAACGCCCAGTCCTAACTCTAAACCAGAATGAAAAACCCACACACCCTGCAGCTGCACATTCTCCTCCTGCTTTCTCGAGTTCAGCAATTTGCTGGGCAATCAAGATTGTAACCACAGATAACTTCTCTGCTTATGAGAAACTGCAGCTGAGTAAAGGGTAAACTGCTGCAAAAAGGGTAGAAGTGACTCATGGGGTAGCTTATGTCTCATGGAAGTGTTTGCCCTAACATTGCCATTGCAGAACCACCTCAGACCAGTGCAAGACTGACTTCTGATACCTCACAGCACCTGCAGAGACGGACGGGATATGTCACAGAGATTCAGACTGTCTGTTCTAGGACATGTCTCATTCCATATACAAGGCTTTTTCTCTAGAAATTCAAGTTTGCTTTTGAACTTCATTTCAAAACAGCACTGTGTGAGAAGGACAGAGCCCAATACAATAGGAGAAACAGTCCAAGGGAAGAAAAGGTCAAACTAAATCGGAAAAATAATGGTATCTTTCTAACATTTCAGACTTTAAAAGAAAACAGGCAACAAATGGTCTCAAAGAGAAGCCAGCACAAAGCATAGTTACTCATCAGTTTCCCTCCAAGGGTTCAAACGACAAAGCACTCGGGAAGGGGGGGAGGAAAGAACCGTCTAATTTGTTTTTCTTTCCTGCCACTATTCCTTCTCATAGATGCCAACCCAGACCAACTATCAGTCCTTTCCCACCCTGTCCTGACCCTTGTGGCATTCCCCAGGTGAGGTCTGATATGGCTGCTGAGAGACCGACTCTAAAGGGTAGACAGTGGAGTTAATGATCCACTACAGCACAGGAGAAAATTCATCCTCTCCCAACTATTGATTCCAGCTCACTACAGACTGGAGCAGATGTTACTGGCCTACTTAAGCTTTTTTCACATTTACAAGTTTGCTCTGCAGATGCCAGAGTTAGAACCATTCTCTGTGATCTCTTTTTCTTCCTGTATGTAATTAAAGTTCAGATTTTTAGGTACTCACATAACTCCAGGAACTTGCGCCCTGGAGATTTTTTAGTCCTGTCCTGTTTGTAATCATGCTTTTACCATACAAACAACTTTAGAAAGGTTTTTATGGCCTTGCATGCTCTGGGGAGCCACCAAACAAATGTGCACTGTTCCTGTAATTAGCATAACTCCCTTGCATGGGAAGGATAATAAATCATATCTGTGAAGTCATCTTTCCTCCTTCCATCATGCATCTGGTCAAGTAATCCCTTTTCAGGAGGTTGTGAAGGCAGCTCCTCTTTGCACAGCTTCTGTTCACTATCACAGCCTGCATCTCTCCTCCTGACTGCTCTGTCCTCCTGCTTGGCTGATACACGGGAGCCATTCAGCCCTTTCTCTCACCCACAGCTCTTTTGACAGTATGGGAACAGCACAAAACTCAACAATGCAGCACTGCCTAACATGAGATGGAGACCAATGGCTCCCCATCAGTAACAGCAGCTTCACCCACCTCAGCCTGAATCTGATTTGACAGAATATTTATGTGCAGAAGGCAGCCAGGCCTCCCTGCACTGTCTCCTCTGAGAGGGAGCTTAAAGGACTCATTTATTTCAAAGGCAAAGACCTATCTGAATCATATGAGTGAGCTTTTAGCAGGAAAGAATTAGAGCCTAAGCTGTACCCATCCTGCTACAAACTAGTCAAAGTCACAACCTCTGCACTCTGGATTATAAAACATCCTGGAATATAAAACATATAATATATGATCAACTGTCATGTGTCAGCACACCAGGTTTGATCTGTCTCATACAGGTACGAGGATTTTTTTCCCCTGTCTTTGTCGCAGGGAACACAATGGAAAAAGATGCTCACACTCCTGAATTCAAAAGGGGGAGGGTAACCTATTTTGCAGATGTCAACCCCAGCTGCCAAGCCTCTAGTGGGTTGAGGCCAAGCTGGGTGTGCAACTGGAGGGTACAGCAGCTCATGCCATTGCTTTCAAGAGCCTGTCAGACTTCTGCTTCCCCAGCTAGCAAAGGGCATTGCTGTGGGAGACATGCTAGCATGGGGGCAGAGGTGAATGGCTGGAAGGCCACAGGTTGGTCACCCTTCACTTAATGGAGCCTGGGGTTGGCCACTACTGATGAATAAATGAAGCTGAGCTCTGAGCTCTGCTGTTCAAAGTAATCATAGAAGTCTGTACAGATCCCTGGCCTCACACAGAGATTTATTGGAATCTAGACCACCAAGGCAATTCATCCTCTCTAAACAGCTTCATTCCCTGCTCTGCACGTTCACTACCCATGGGGCCCAGCTACGCATTAGTTCCCCTCCTTCCCTCTCTGCGATTTTCTGCAGCATGTGTTAGCTAAATATAATTTGACAGCTTACTTTCTCAGGTCCACAGCCTCAACACCCATGCATTGCTTCTCTGTGCCAGAAGTTCTATTTTACAAGTCAAGCCGTAGTCTCCCTCCCAGCTCATCTTGCATGAAGAATGAGCACATCCTTGTCTCCTCTCCCTTTCCACATCTATTTGTTAGAAGAGGCTCGCAAAGCCATTTGCAGTAGCACATTCCCCAAAAATCTAGCAACCTCAGAGCCACACAACCAAGAGTTAACTGTTCTGGTTTTGCAGACACCAGCTAGCCCTTAGCTCTGATTGGTGTGTCCTCTTCCACTTGTTCCACTTCTGGCTTAATTCTAAGTCTCTTTGAAGTCATCATACATGTATAATTTCATTGCATAAGAGGCTTTCACACTGAAGTAGTACCTTACTACTCTTTAGTACCTTTCTGCCTCGTCAACTACAAAAAGTGCCATATTCCTCTAATGTGCACTCACTGAAATGTCAAATCTGCCTTCTAGTTGTATTACCTGACCTATCGCACACCAGATCTCAAGGGCTAATTATTCATTCAAAAAAAATCTGGTCCTTGTCCATATATGTGACACCTCCAAGCAAAGGGCTCGTTTAGCCACTTGGTAGCTGTACTCCTTGACTTAGAGCTCATTAGAGTATTGAGTGTTGCTTAAGTATATACATCACTAAGATAAAGAGATTATTTCAGGGCATCTCTGATATGTAGGAAGAGCAGCAGAGGAACAAACATATAGAAGCTGGTGTACTTTTGCTCCTCTACTGCCAATCTGATTTTTCAAGCTGTTTTTATACAAAGGAAAAAACAGAATGGCGAAATCCTTGTCTTAAAAAAATGGCTGGGAACTCAGCGAACTCAGCAGCTCTTAGGATAAAATACCCGCAGTAGCATTCCTCCTTCCCTGCCTCCTCGGGAACCAGCGGTATTTCTCACAGTTTTCCATTAACTACTTTTATTATCTGAACGTCTGCCCACATGAGTAATTGAGTGAGTCACATCGGCAAAAGACTTGAAGTTTTATGAGGAGGCTGCACTGTAAAATTTTTTTAAATCACAGTTTAATTTACAGAATGAGGATTTTTAGCTGTGGTGACAATTTCCAGACCAGTGCTGCAGTGGTGGGAGAAAGAAACAGAGGTGATAAGGATTTCCAGTTCTTGAGGGTAATAGAGAAAATGTGATTGCTCAGCTCAGTTTACCACACTGGAACAGTACAGCTATAAAATATATAAAGGCTAGTGGAGGATGTGTTTGCAGTATTTTTACCTTCACTATGTAAAAGTCACCATCAAGCTTCCTCAAGCACAAAAGAGGTTCACAATGCACTATGGTGTGTGTATATACATAGCAATAGGCCCTACCTAGTTATCACTGCTGGGATATGAAACTGGAGGCCTTATCCAGCAAACCCTCAGTATCATTTTCTTTGCATTAGGGCAATACTAGACTTACAAAGACATCTAGATATTTAAATAGTCAAGTAAGCGCTCAATGGAGTATTCAAAATCCAAACACCAAAACAGCTTCAAAAATTTGGTTTCTAATGTCTGAAAGCCAAAACTAACATTTCAGTGCAACTGTGCTAGGCCAATATATGAATAGCCAGTGGTATTCAATGTAATCACACGGCATAAATAACAGTCACAGTCACACAAAGGTTGGCAGGCCGAGGCCCATGCTTGAGGTTAATTTAATGCAGTTTGTTAGCAAGCAAGCAATTTGCTCCTTCCTTTTAGAAGAACAATATCATCAAATCAAGGCTCTGGCAAATTTAATGTGAATTCTACACAGCAGAAGGACTAAGTGCTTCAAACATCCTCCCTGTTCTCAAAGATCTTGCCCACCAATGAATGCAGGGCAGCTGCAACCACTGGTCCAGTTGGTTTCCCATCACATGCAATGGTGTATTCTTCCAAGCAGCCCTATCAACTCCCATTAACCCACATGGCTCACTTCTCTCCTCCCAAGGCACCTTTCCCCCATTTACACTCCTGGAAGAGCTTGCAAAAGCAAGACAGCCACCTCACAAAGCCAGAGTATGCTCAGAAACAAATCTGCCACATTTTTCTCCTCAAGCAGGACAGCGGCGGGTGGTAGCCACGCTGCCTCAAGGCAGAGTTTTTTCGCCTGGAAACTGCATTTGTGGAAGCGTAGAGCTATGTGAGAACACTCACACACGTTGCAACAAGGCAGCCCTCTTCCACACCTCTGCACAGCAGCAATCCAGTTACTGCTGTCTAATGGCCATCGTGCCCTGAACTCCGTCATTGTACCAGGATAACTTACAGGCACCCAAGGATGGAGTAAGAGTCAGCTTGTGACATACTGAAGGCTGCTGAGCAGGGACTGAAGTTGCTGCATTTCCCTTATTTAGGTACTGCCGAGTTCCTGCGTCTCCCAGGGTTTTCAGCTGTAAGGCAAATGCGTGGAGCTGTAGTGCCAGCACATAGCACAAAATACCACAGTGGTCTTAAAGGAAGGGGTGGAATGAGCATGATATATATAATCAATAACTCACAGCTAACAAGCCCTGCACGAGCATGTCAGTTGCTTTCCAGTCCAAGAAACTACAAAGCCAGATTATGCATTTTCATGTTGGTGCTGCCATCAGGGTATGAATATTATTCCCAGAATTAAAAATAACGTATCTGACAACAGTGAACTCCAATAGCAGATCCAACAGTGACATGAAAAGTGCAGCTTTTCTCCACATTGCTAGCAGGCTTTATCAGTGAAGATGTACACAAGCTGATGAGGGTAACAAAGTCTCTTTAGCTAGATATGCGCCTTGCTTATTCTATATCAGAGTGTCAGTCAACATGAAACAATGTATCAATGGCCGATTTCCACACTTAGAAAATATGAACTTCACATTTTCAGACACCTTTATTTGCTTCCCCTCCCTCACCCCAAAAGATAAACGGCCAAATAGGACTTACTGTTTTCCTCTTACTGTTCCAATAGATTGTTGTTGCTTTCCTGGATTCTTGGCCTACGAAAATTTGGTCAGGGTAAGCGCCTTAATGGGTGAACAGCATATTCTCTTTTATATATGACTATTCATTCCTTCCCAACCTCCCCTCCCCAAGGCTTCTGAACGCACAGTACTTGTAGGAATCATTTAGTCTATTGCTGAAACACAGTCCTTGAACCAGCAGGTACGCAGCACTGCTGGAGCATCTCATTCCATCAGTTAAAGAACTGAATCCAGCAAGCTCTCCCTTAGGAAGGATAGCCAGGGCCTTCTGAAGCTGTAAAGCTCTGAAGGGGAAGATGATCGCTTTACCCTTGCTGCAGTATCTGAGTCATTACTGAGTTGGAAGCGACTGTTAAAAAAAAAAAAAAAGCCTTTTTTGGTGAGACTAGAAAGTTGGCAGCCAAGCAGGCACAGCATTGAATGTCTCACTGCCAGGCTTGTTACAGAGCTGACCTGCCTGGATGCCAGCAGGGAGGTGCGAGCGGAGCATGCTAGTGCCCGTGAGTTGCTCACCACTGCAAAGACCGGAGCAGAGAAGATTCAGAGGTTCAGAGGTGGCCCAGCACTGATACCCCAAATAAGAGCAAACATTTCCTGTCTAATAGTGTCACTGGAGCATCACTTGCTCACCTGCAGTGATGTTTCACTGTCATCAAGGTAACTGAGACACACCAGGGGAACATTTTACCTGATTCCTCTGCCTCCTGGCCAAGGCAAAAAGCCTCAGCTACCTTATCACCACTACTATCACTTATCTGTGTGCAAAGTTATAATTAAGATTTTGCTCCAAGTTACATTGGCTTAATGTGGAATCCTCTAAGATTTGTCCTTGCGACTTTCTACTGGCCTGGCATTGATCTATTTAAACGATTTTTCTCATTAAAGAGATGATCAAGTGCTTGCGCCAGAGATGTTGGTGCAGATACAGAACTATGACTGATGCTTTTTGCTTCCTGGAAGCAAGGCTTCTCTTTACAGGAGCATTAACATCAGAGCAATCACACGTACTTAATTTGTCTTGGGTTCAGGCTCTTCTTTAAAAGAAACAGGAATGACCTGAAAAGTAGAGGGAAAAAATCTTTACACTCCAGCCCTCCCCCAAATCTTTTTGCTGTGTTTTGAATGCTAAAATTCACACAGATTTAAAAATACTTATCTTCAAGGAATGTTGCCATGGAAACCCTTATCTTCTCTCCTTCCCCACCCTCCGTATGTGAGGAACATTTTCTTAATCTTTTTTTTTCCCAACATGTGGTAGTTCCTCTTCCCCGTCTGCTAACACCAAAAAACTGTCAGCGAGTCCTAAGAGATGTCAAACAGGCCTTTTGTTTAGTTGAAAAGTGATTGCTAAGAAACACTCCTGAGCTCAACTAGAGAGAGATGCCAAGATGGGTACATACTCTCAGGGTCCAGAGAAAGATGCCTGTAATATTTTCCAGCAATTCCTACTTTGGACAAGTGGAAAGAAGCAGCAAGAGCTGCCACAGTAATTACAACAGTTCCACTTCCTGGTAGCATAACACCAAAGTGATGGATTTTTTGTCTCCTAAGTTTTTTTCCCCTTCCTTGTCACTCACAATAAAAGGAGTAAGGAAGTGTATGCTCAAAGTGCTTTCATGAAGGTACTGCTCTCACCGAATCACAGAATGTCAGAGGTTGGAAGGTACCTTGAAAGATTGTCTAGTCCAGCCCCCCTGCCAGAGCAGGATCCCCTACAGTAGGTCACACAGGAACGCGTCCAGGCAGGTTTTGAATGTCTCCAGAGAAGGAGACTCCACAATCTCTCTGGGCACCCTGTTCCAGTGCACTACCCCATTCCTCTTGCCCCAAAGCTACAAGACAATCCAAGCATAAAATGGACGTCAATAAAGTGTCGACTTCACTCCACTGAGGGTATATCTGTATCCCAAGGTCAATGTCAGGGAGCCCTTTCTGTATCATTAACAGAAATCTTGGGAAGGTCTTACAGGGCCCTACTGAGGAGTGAGACTCTACACACGTCTCCTCCTGTCAGTGAGAAATGTGTGCACAGGACCCAGGACAGAAGGAGTGAGAAGGCAATGATAGTTACCCGTGAGTTAAGCAGTACCCAACTCTTCACAACAAACTATGCAGGTGAGATAGATACATTGTTTTCCCAGTACAGACTGCCAACAGCCAGAGCCTCACGTAACCGCACCTGCTTAAGGTATTTTAAATCAACAAATGCCCACTCTGCCCAACAACCAACATTTACTTTTGCAGCAAGTAGGACAGAAGTTGCCAAGCCCATCCTTTCCATTTCATGATGGAAAACAAAACATCCAGCCCTCAACTCTGTGCTGCATGCCACAGCCATTACCAGCAAGTCCTTAAACTGCTGGGAACAGAAGGATATTACTAATTTGCAGTAATGGCTCTATATGTAGCACAGGTTAATTAAAATCTAAAGGTAACACCACTTGTGGATATTTTGGAAGTAGTGGGAGGCCAGCTCAATAAGCTGTCTACTCTGGTCAAACTTGCATTGTCAACTGTCTCCTCAGTTGCCCACAGCACAAGGGGCAAAACTGTAAGGTATTCTCAGCGAGAAACAGCCATGACAATCAAGCAAAGGCCTGACTGCTCCTGGCACCAGTGGTGGCTGCCTCCTGAGAGCAGCAGGTCCCATAGGCACAGAGATACATTTAGCCTCTTGCCTTCCGTGAGTGCGTAGCCCTCTGTAGAAGCTTCTTCTACAGTCAGAGTCCAAGGAATGAAATGACAACTTCTCAGTATGCTTTTCAAGACCATCCTGTGAATTTGTGAAGCAGCTTTCTGTTACAGAGCAGGAGTATGAAGCATAAAAAACAATAATTCCCTATAGTATAGAAGCAACCTCCCCCTCTTGGCTTAGTTCCTAGACCAGGGAATTTCTTCCCACAGGTTGCAATGCTTGCCCACATCCCCATGTTACAGCCAGAAGGGATGCCTGGGCCTTAGTTGTGTCCTCAGTGCGTGGGTCTGAGCTGCAGGGCTTACAAAACCCTATTCTCTGCTGACCAGACTCCTGAGTCTGGCAGTCTGCTACAGCGCAGGTGCTGACTCAGGCTTTCCCCCAGGCTGGCATCTAACAATGCTTCGGCTGCAATCTTGTGACACGTCTAGCACAGACTCCCCCTGTCCAGTTATTTTTTTTTTTGTCCACAAAATTTGTAGGAACATAACTGTGTTGAGATTTCAAACTCTGATTCCAGTCAAATGCAACTGATTTGGCCAAGGGCTGAGAATTTGCTTCTTGTGAGAAGAGAAAGGGGGAAATAGCCAAACATAAGTGGGCAGGGGGATGTACTCTACGAACACAAGCCTTCCTAGAAACCAAAGCCAAACAAGAACCAGCTGACAGTGCATGCCGGACAAGGGGTGAGGGGAGAAATGGGACAAAAATGGTATTTCAAGCTTCTACTCAAAACAGATTAAAACATCACAAGAAAGCTCTGATCCATAACCATTCCTATATAAAAAAAAAGGGGGGGGGGTGCTGCACAAGAAAAAGATCCACAGCCGGGCTATCAATGTTGCACTAAAAATTTCATATTTAGGCTGTTTGAAATGACTACACACACAGAGTGAGGAGCGGAAACTTACAGACTTCAGCAAACAACGTGGCTGTGACCTCAGTGTCACTCCGAGCAGTGCATAACAAACGCTTGAGTGCCTTCCCACCCTCCTTTCCCTCCACGCTCAACAAATTTCCTGAACTGATGAGTCAGGGTGGTTTTTTGACAGCAGTTTTGAGAACACACAGGCTTTCTCCAGCACTTTGAACTACATTTTACTCTGGTATCAGTCACGGACTCCCGTAGCATGCTTGGTTACCAACCTAGGCTGAGAGCACCATCTTAATGGGATGCAATAACCTGTGCAGGCTGACAGAAAATTCACAACAAACTATATGGAATTATTCCCATTTTTGATTCTTCTAACTAGGGAATGGTTGTTGCAAGGCATTTGGCCCATACAGCTCCAGCAAGGCAGAGAAATGCTGTAACCATTACAATTACACTTGGAAAGCTTTTCCGGTGTCTGAAAGCTTCGCTCCTATGACATGGCTACAAGAAAGCAGATCTTTGCCACTCCATTATGTGACAGTCAGCTATTCCTTGTCTGGTTCCTAGCAGTGACAGGGCTATCCCACCATTTTTTCCTAAGAGGGCAATAATTTAGCCTCCATTTTACCTCCTCCGCACACTAGGGATCCTTTAAAGTAAAATCCTTTACCACACCGATTTCTCTAGAAGGTTTAAGAAACATCTGCAACCTTCAAGAAAAACAAGCCTTTCTGCATAAGCAGTGAAGCAAAGCTTAATATGAATTGCCATCTGGGGACATGACCAACCTTCAGTTAAATGGAGGTCAGGTTAGCAAGAGCTTTCTTGCAGTTCATTATAAAATCAATGCAAGAGAGGCAGCAAGCTGAACTGCACAATCCTCCTCTTCCTGCCCGGCAGACAAAACACTGTAGAACAGCATCTCTGTCTTATCTCTTCCCCAAAATCAAACTGCACTGGGAGAGATCTGAATCTCTACAGCTCCACCAAAAGCAGAGCTGACACATTAAACCCAAGAGCAGAATCTTCCTTGTGTGGTGCCTACAGAGGCTGGCCTCAGACGTTAACCCTGTAAGACTGTATTCAGGCTAGCACTTGGCAGCAATACAAGAGCCAAAACGTTGTTTTTTAAGAGAAGCAGATTTCCCGACTTGGAATGTGCCAGTGAAAGGAACAATGTCTATAGAAACAGGAATTGCAGCTACCAGGTATGTGTGTCTGTGTCTGCAGAAGCAGTAGGAAGGAGCTCTAATGGGAGCCACATGCTCCCAGTCTGCTCTGCGGCACATGGGTAGCTGTGTACAAAAGCCACCGGGGTGTACATGGCTGCAGGCTGAGCAACACCTCACCTACCACCACACAGCTTTTGGGTGGCAAGAGGGGTAGGAACTGGAGCTAACAGAGAAGCCAGGTTTATAGAGAAAAGACTTGCAAAGACCAGATAAAGGGTGATCTTATGTAAGGGGCAGGGGGGAAAGGTGACACCCAACCTGAGAAGGAAGTCAGATGGCAACTACTCCTATGAGAGAACAGGTTAAGAGGTTCCTGCCCCATAAGCCATTCAGTGGGCTCTGAAATGTCTTTCAGGAGCTGGTCTACGAAGGCCAAAAGCGAAAGAAAGAAGCAGGAAAAAGCGTGTGAACGTGTGGCATGCGATGCTGCTTTGGCTGGCCCCCATTTTGGAGGAAAAGGATTCTTTGAAAGACTTTTAAGTTACTAAGTATGACATTAATCCAGAGCCCTATAAAATCAGCACTCTCCTTTTCCAGTATCTGCATGACCGGTCTCATGCTGACCCAGTGCGGAATGAACTGCAAGCACCTGTCAATTTCTGATGCTGATTAGATTAGACACTGCCCTCAGAACTGTCAGGATAGAGAATCCCTTTCTCAGGGCTTTGTTCTGCGGTTTTATTTCATTTCATTATATTATTACTGATGCTTCTGTTTTCACAGGCAAAGCAATTTTATTCCTTGTGGTTTACTAGCACTTCTCAGTCATCTGTTCTCCTGCAACCTCACAGCATAGCAAGATTGCACAGCAAGAGAAGTGGTGGTGCAATTCCCACCCCACTTTATTTCTCTCTCTCTCATATACACTCGCACATACTTCTTACAAGATATATCTGTTCTTCTTGCCAGTTATAGCTATAGCTCAAGGGAAGGAAAGCCACTTTGAATAAAAATATCTACACATAGAGAAAGGCTTTGTCCTTGTATCTCTAAGGTCTCACCTAGCTAGGACCCATGAAGAAGCATTCCAGTGGGTAAGAGATGCACTCTTCTTCAGCTCTGGTTGCTGTTGGAAAGGGGCTGGATTAACCAGAGGTCTGGTCTTTGACTAGCTGACACCCAGTAGTTCATACATACACCACCGCAAGGTCTTGTTGCTTCCTTTGCAATGGTTTGGCCAGAGACCCAAAAGCAAATGTAAAAAAGGCATACAGATTAAATCTACTTTAATATGACTACTGGTTGAGTTAGAAAAAGTACCAAAAGAGAGGTATGTGGTTAACAATGTGGAAGGTAACAAAATCTGGATGCAAAATTCCTTGGCTGAGTCAGTGCAGTGCCAGCATGACTCCCCCTAAGATCCTTGCTCAGAACTTCATGGCTGGCTGGCACTTTTAGCCCCTTGTTTTGCTTGCTCTTAGCTTCTCTTAGACACTGTTATCCAGGCTTCCTCCTTTGGTGAGGTTACCAGCTCATATTTGGTCTCCATGACTTGTCCTTTCACTGGGTGAAGATACAGTTTCCTTACCAGGACACTCAGCAGAACTGTAGCCACCATATAGGCAAACCTGAGGGAAGAGGCAGGACAAAAGAATAAAAACCTTGCTGTGATGTAAATCTGCCAAAGGACAACTGCCAGCTTGGACAGATTGTCTCAGCAGTAACAGGAAGAGGCTGAAAGCACCTCCTCTTCTATCTGCCACAGAGACACACAAAGACCGCCTTCCTTACGCTCACCTCAACTCTGGGCACTCCTGGCTTCCTGAAAAACCTAACAAGGAGAGGTTTTTCATGTCCGATTCCTCACTGAATCTCTCTGGGTCAAACCTGTGGAAAATAAAATACACTGAGGCTTTCTGCGGCTACCGGATCCTCTCCCCAGACACAGGTGCACACACCCATGAGCAAGAAACTGACATCAAAACAGAGAATCTCACTAATATGCTCTCTCTAAATCATGCTGGCTAATCCCACACAGATATATGAAGGCAATTGTGCATCCACTCCCCCTATGTTCCCAGATGGTCAGCTGTGTCCCAGCTTGGTCAAAATGCTGATAAACTGAGTTAGCATGACACAGGACTGGAACTAATATGCATTATCTCTCAGCAGTGAGCATTTAGCTTGAGTACACAGCTGAGCTGATGCTCCTATATGCCCCCTATTCCCCTCCACAATCTGATTTGTCTCCCTCTCTCTCCCATGTGTCCCTTCCTCTCTCACTTCCAAAAATATTTCCCTTTTCTCCTTGTTCCTCACCCTTCTCTTCAAGCAGCTGGTGTGTGTATGTATGTACTGGGGGAGGGAAGCTGGTGACTCATTCAAGTGAGAAAAGTGGTTTCCAGCATTAGGATGGTGGAGGCTGTGAGGAAACTATTATCCAGGGCTGGCATGAGTTAAAACAAGATTCCCATAATCAACTACCAGCAGGGAGACTAATAAAATACAATTCAATTTAAATATAAAAGAAAAAAACAAACAGGAAATTTGACGGATGGAAGGCAATTCTCTTACACTTTCTGCTAAACCCTTCTGCTTATACTTCAAGTCTTTGGCTCCTTCCCTAAACATCAAAGCTCGGCTTTTATCAAAGTGAAAGAGTATGTGGGTGCTGACCCTCAGTAAAAGCAGCATCAAACTTACATTCCCCCTGAAGTGGCAAATTACAGAAAAGAAAATGCAGCTGCTTAGCAAAACAATAGGGAGGACAAACAACCACACACAGTGTTTTCGTACAGAAGGTAGGGGAAAGGATCACAAAGAGCTGATCTCCTGTCTCCATCACAGAAATACACATCTACCTTAGGCTAAACCTCAACCTCCTTCTCCTTGAATTAAGCCCACTGCGCTCATAGCAGTCCTCGCTGCCCCACCCAGCAAACCCTCTCTAAGCACAGTGGTGTCCTTTCCTAGCGGGCAGACCCTGCCAATATGTTGGCCCATTGGTGCATCAATGCCCGACCGTTTTGTAAGAGCTACACTTGCAGGAGAGGACAAGTGCTGTTCTAAAGGCTCTGTTCTTTCTCCTAAATTTCATCTGTCCTCTCTGTCTAGAATAACTGACCCACATTTTTTTCCCAGCCCAAATGAAGTAAGTCAGATACATGTTAATATTTGTCGTCTGGAGGCCACAGGAAGCTAGAGCTATTTTTGTCTTTAACCTCTGTGATACTAGCCTGGACCTAGTTTTGTTTTCACAGAGAGAAGTAAAGAGGTAGCCTTTCGCTCCCCTAAAAAACCAAAACCTAAGACTGAAATTTCCTCCCTTGCATCAGTTTTACGATGACAGCAGTTGATTCCAAAGTCATTCAAATCACTGTTTTTCTCTCACAGAAAACCTTAAAAAGAATTTAGCAGCATTTGCCAGGAAGCTGTGTGTCTGTAAAAAACGTTTTTATCAATGACTAACACAAAGACACAGGCACATGCAGACTGGACCATGGGAGGGTCATGACTTGAATTGCCCCAAAATCCCACCCATGGAGACAAGCAAACCATAGCTTTGTAAACTGATTTTCTTACAGACTCCTTTTCATCTCTAAAATCTGCATAAAGCATGCTCTGCAGCGCAACAGACTGTGCTATACGATCTAAAGAGTATTAATTTTTAAAAGGAAAGGAATTTGTTGCAATAAAAGTCTTGAATCTACATACTTGTACGGTGATGGCCAAGATGAACTATCCTGCAGCATCACACCAAGAGCATAAAGCACAAGTGTCTGCAAAAAAAATTAGGATGTGTATGTCAGAGCAGGAAGAAACGCACAATTACAGACATCAATGCAGCCCTGCTGTAGACTACTCATATTTATTAGGTGGATTAAAAAGATAAGCTATATTCACCTACAGATTCCCATAATCCATGCCCAGATATTAGGATTTTAACTTCCAAGGCCCATGCTTCAGCTGTTAGGAGGTAGAGAGGGTCTGATCCCATTCTTCTACTCTTGCTGGAATGTATGTATGAACCACACTATCCTCTGCAACAGAAGGTACCACTTTGCGTGGGAAATACAGGTGATACGATCAGACCTCAGATCAAGATCTTTTATGCACAACCAAGCCCACAAGCCCCTTCAAAAGATGATTCTTCCCTGGTGAGCCCAGAACCAGAAGAAAATCTCAGCAAGAGAACATGAATTGCCAGAGCCTCTCCCACAGAAGAACTGCAAGGCAAACGTTGAGCTAAACTGTACTTCCAGATGACAGAGCAGCTGCTCAGGTTCAACAGTGTCAAAAGAAATGGTCTTTTTGCCTCATCCCTCCAGGGGAATAGGAGGTATTGGTAAATTCCCATCCAGGAAAGAAGAGTGGCTCCCAGTACTGCCCTACCTCTTTGGGGATAGTATGTTGGTCGACTCTGCCCTCCAGCTCCTGCAGCTGTGCAGCAACAGGAGTGAGCTTTGCTGTTCGCACTGTCTCACACAGGACTTGCCGACAGTATCTGGAACCAGTAAGACTTGGTTAGTTTAACGCTCCCAGAGAGAAGCTTGTCCATGTACTAGTGGCAGCTAGGAGAGGAGAGTTGAGTCACCTGCTACATTTAGGGTCACAGTCTGTTCCTGCAGCTGTCTCAAGCCACACTGAGGCAGTACTTTTTTTTTTTTCCCCTAGGACAGAGTCCCAGCACATTTGCAAGAAGCATGAAATTTCGCTATCAGCTTTTAGGGAAGGTTATGAAAATTTTTCTTCACTACACTTTTTTCAGATTTTAAAACAAACTAAATCTGCTGAAAAGCATAAACACACCAGCCCTTTTCCTGGACCTCTCACTCATACAAGAAGCAACAAGAAACTCACATACTCAATACTTCCTTACTGAAACTGTAATGCTAGTTCAAATACAAAATGCACCCAGGTGCACTAATAAATGAGCAAAAAATAAAGGCACACTATTGACTAGTCATCATCCTTGTTCTGTGGCCTTTTGAAAAGATTATTCCATGCTTTCCCTATATATATCTAAGATAAATCCAACCATTAAAATGACTCATTATCTCTACTTTTGGAAAACTAGGGCAGAACCCAAACAAGACGGTCAACAAACAAATTTTGGCCTGGTAGCCAGGGCACTCGTTCTGTGCTCTCTGCCAATCAACCTGAAGGGGCTTCCTACAGGCACCATGAAGACAGCAGCTTGGTCCCCATATCTGGAGCCCTAGAGCAGATTCTCTCTGAGCTGCAAGTCATCCTTCAAGAAAAAAAAGAAGAGAGTAGCTTTTGGATGCCTCCTCCTGGCCCAGTGGAGGCTGGGCATCGGGCTCCAGCACATACAGCCCCTGTTCCCATCACCAGACAACCTCTTCTGCAGTTCCTTCCATGGGACCCACCTGAGCTGCTCGATCTTCTCATGTGTAATTGGTCCCTTCCCCAAAACGCGCTCCATCTCCTTGTACAGATTCTGCTGAACATCTTCCGAGGTTGTCAGGAAATAGACTGCCCAGGTACACACTGGGGAAGAAATCAAGACAAGACTGCGCTCGGAAAATTCATCCTTCCCAAACTGCATTCAGTTTTCTTACTTTCTGTATTTGAAACATTACTTTTTGACCCAGAAAAGGGTGACCTCTGTTCGCAGCTGGCTGTACTGATTCTGTATTCAGCGGCACGAGTGGAGTCTGAACTCCTGTGCAACAAGAGGCCCTGCAAGCTAGAATTCTTTCCACTGCTTTGAGGAGCTCAGGGAGCTGTGCAGGAGACTGAGCCATTCAGCCTCCTGGGAATTCAGAGAAGGGACCACATAGCCCAGAAAATCCTAGGGAACCAGGGTTATTAGACCAACCATGCAAATGAAAGGCTGGTTTGTCCAAAGCATCAGAAAACTCCGTTATTTAGGGGGCTTCTCCAGCCCACCTCAGGTGACTGCTCCTGACAGGGAGCAACAAGAACAGCACAGCCCTTCTCAGCAGGCTGGCCAGCACTTGTCTCCCCTGCATCTCTTTAGTGAGGTAGTCAAGGGACATCTTCAACAGCAGAGTGAAATAGAAACCTTGCATAAGAAATAAGCGTGTAGGATGCAGTTGCCCTAAAGCTACGAGGAAATGTTTCTACCACTCCAAACTGTGTATTCATGAGAACTATCTGGAATCCCCAAGGAGTCAAGCCCCTTAAAACGACAGTCTTCCTGGAGTACCTGGAGAGAATGTTCTCTGGGGAGAGTATTATCATAGTTGCCAAATTTACCTTCCACATTCTTTGACATCCAGCTGCATCTGGGAGGTTTTCTTCGAAGTCCCAGCTCCACTGACGGAGACGTGGGTCCTGCTAATCATCCCCCATCTTAAAGAGATTTTACACAACTCCTGTTTGTATTTCTATTTGTTTGTTTTGGTTGTGGGTTTTTTTTTCCCCACAATCTTTGCACAAATCTCAAAGTAGCTCCTCTGAAAGTCTTTCATACAGGGAACACATCTATCCTCCAGAAATTCAAAGCAGACAGTCAGATAACAGCACTCTGCTCTCGTTTCATTCCCACATGCCAGAACCTGTTTTACAACATGACCTTTGTGGCTTACATTTTTTCGTGCTTTTTCACTAAATTTAGCATAAGGTGGCTGAGGTTAGAGTGCAAATGAAAAGCAACAGGAAGAAATTCTAAGGTTCAACAAAAGACTGGGAAGGTTGTCAAACACAGCTTAGTTTCAACTAACTAGCTGCGAGGCTTTGTCAATAGTCTGATGTAAAAATTAGCTTCTACTATACATCTAGCTCAGGAGAAAGAGAATGCTGAATATATTTTTTATTAGGCTAGAATAAGTCTCATGTCATCACATAGTTTGAGACAGCTGAGTGTAAGAATGGAAAGTTACCCACAATCTGTACTTACAGTTAGCAGTGATTATGCATCCTGCCAGAGAGAAAATCATCGCATCTTCCAGAATCTATGAAATAAAATCTATTTCAGAGAATGAAGTTTGTAAGACTGCAAAGATAAAAAAGAAGTGGCACAGTGCACTGAAGCACATAAAATCTCTTTAGTGCAGAGAGCAGGAAGCACACCTAAAAGACATGGACTGAACTCTTTATGGGACTTCCACTGGAATGGCACATGAGACATGCTTAACACTAACATACTTCTGCTTAATAAAAATAGCAATGAAGTGGCGGCAGAGGAACGCTACCAAAGTCTAATGCAATTTCACACTGCAGAAGCGGAGAAGAAAACAAGAAACCCTGCTTTAGTAATGAATCTGACCTAAGATGCACGAATTGAAATTAATTAAAGACTACAGTGTAATGAGCTGCCCATCTTGCACACCTCCACTACTGTGTAATGACGTAAACAGCTGCACAGACCTGCTGGTCACTGAGGCTCCCCTGCAACAAGGTGTCTATAAAGACATGTCTGTTGAATGATCTGCCTCGGCGCTCCTTTGTAACTTTCGTTAAGGTGGATTCCATCTCCATCAGAGCTTTGGAAGTAAAAAGAAATGTTTATTTTAAAACCTGGTCATCCTGTGTGCTGCAGAGAAGCAAATCTATCCCCTTGAGCAGATTTTCAAACCAGCTGTCCCTGCTGGGCCCACTTAACAGAAGCAGTCTCTGTTACATGTTACCATCAATTTGGAAAGCAGTATCTCCAAATTTAGCTGCAAATGCTGGAACCAAGTAAGACAGGTTGCCTATAGAAAGCCACCCATACCAGTATAACTGAGACATGGACTCTATGAGCTCAAATGACATAAGCGGAAGTCTTGAACCATCAAAGAACATGTTTAATCAGCCCCCGTAAAAAATGTTAGAGCCAGGTAACACTAGTTCCATGGCCTGTAGAATTATAGTTACTGAACTGTTACAGCACCTCCAGCCACTGATGGTGTCCCTTTTGCTAGAGGTTCTAAAAGCCTGGTGCAAGAAGATGGCTCTGGACTAAAGAGTCTGCATAGACAGAGAGAGAAAGGTGGGGAAAATGTAGGAGGATTTTGCCAGAGTCCACACATCTGAAAATACTTGGGTCCCTAACCCCTGATGGCTGCTGTGGGAACCAAGGAGAGTTAGGGACCTAGATGCCATTTACTGTCTGATTTAAATGACCTACTCAAGACTAACTGGGGAACATGGAGCAAAAGTTGGATCTGAAATCTGATTTAGCAAGGCCCAGTTCAGCCCCTTAATCTTAGAATGACTCTTCCTCCCTCCTCTCTGCATTGACAGGCCAGCAACACTTAAACACAAAGCCTCACTATCTGGAGTTTGTGAAATCGTGTCCTAATGCATCATCCTATCACAAAACTCAGGAACTGTCCTGAACAAGTGCCCATGGTAGAACCCATTTTAATGGGGCAGTAGTTGTCCTTAGGATCTGAAAGCCACAGAACCAGCAACATAAAGAAGGAAACACTGGGTTTGGAGGATTTACAAGCAAACTCTCAGTGCTAGATAGAAGCAACTTTTGTTTTGAATAAAAGCACTGCCCTAAAAGACCTGAAAATCATGTTACCTTGCAATAGCACACGAAAGGCTATCACGTGGAAGGTATCCATCAAAGCAGCATCTCTGTACTTGTGTCTTCTGGCCTGTGAGCAACTGTCTGGCAGCACATTCACCAAATGGTGCATCGTAACAATGACTATACAGGCCAAACCAAGTGGCTCCATCTGCCTCCACCTATACAGTTGCCTGCCTCCAAGACAGGCCAAAAGTGGATGCTAGAGAAGAGAACAGGAAGGGAACAGGCACACTGATATTTCCCAGTATTCTCTATCATTCTCCAGACTGGACAAACCATAGAACTGGACCTTGGAACTAGAGTTCTAGTTCTGCAAACCTCTCACACAATGGCAGGCTTGTCACTCAACTCCAAAGCAATGATCTTATTCTTGCATAAAGAGGACACATCTGGATAGCATGATGACCAACTCCGCAGAAAAGTTAAGACAGTTGGGCAAATCAAGTGGTTTCATATGCTAGCTACCTCTAAATACTAATCAGAGTGGTAGGAAGACTGTGATTTTGGGAAGAACCTACCATCTTTGTAGAGCTTCTTCCTAGTCATGTTTTTGTCAAGGGACCCATCCAAGAAACCCTTCCCAATCTCCGACCAGATCTGAAAGAAGGACAGAGAGAAGAGTACCATCACTCACCACAGGCTGAGACTGCTGGGACTCTTCCATTCTTCCCTATTCAGGAAAATGAAAACACCGAATAAAATGAAGATTTCCTGTGAATAAGGAATTGGTCTCCGCTTTAGCACACTATGTCCCATTCCAGATACTACGTCTATGACAGCTGAAAGTGAGTTGCAATAAAACAACTCTAATTACAACTGTAGGGGAAAAGGCATGGGAATATTGAATGGGAGATGAAACTGTTTCTTTCCCACCCTCTCACCAGCAGACTTAACATCTCCAGATGTGGCCACAGATTAGGACCTCCTCAGATTTTCATTCCTCCACAATGTTACAGAGCCTTCCAACCATCTTTGAAAAGGAGAATCTCCACTGGCATTCACAGTGGAGTTTAACCGATGTAGGTACTAAACACTCTCCTACCAATTGCCATTGGATTTGGGTTCTTGATGCCCACAGATCCTTTAGAAACAGCTCAGACTAATGACAGCAGGATCAGCACTATCTTTTTGATAGTTTCAGCTTAGGACAACTGAGGAAGAACCCTCAAATTCCTAAGCTTAATGATAACTTCATGTTAAAGTCTCAGCAGTAGCTTGCACTAAACTGTACAAAGACATAAGCTGTGTGCTGTTGGCATGGAAAAATATAAAAGCATATTTCCTGGTTCTTCGTGACACTTACTGCATCATGGTACCTGCGGAATCGAATGACTTCCCGGTCATCTTCAAAGCTGCTGCCCATAGCTATCTGCGTGACAGACTTCATGGCAAAGCCCAGCATGTGCTGGCAGAGCGGCACGTGTTGTGCCTCAGGGAGGGAGAGCCATTTGGCTAGCAACTCTTCTGACAGCTTGAGAGAGAAGGAACCATTAGTTGGCAGTAATATCAGCAGCCTATTTACCAAACATACTGTGGAGACATACCGACCCAGTTCCTAAGGCAGACCACACTTTCATAGCTAGAGCGTGAAGCTACATTCTTTCCAGAGCTTCCTCCCGTTGTTAACTTAAACTCTAACATTTAAGCCTCAAATCTACCCCCTCTTCATAAGCTCTTCCTCCAACAAGGCAGTCCTGTCCTCCTCTCTTGTTCCCTCTGTCACAAAAGAAACCTTAAAACCTTTAATATTAGTAGCTCTGGACTGTGAAAATAGATTATATTCTGGCTGCTGGACTGAGTCAACAGAACAGTTCTTCACTTGTTTGTGGTCCCAATAGCTGGTTCCTTGCACCTCTCTCCTGCCCTGGGAAATAAACCTAGAATCCAGATGCTCCAGTATCTTTAACTGCATCTGATATCTTCACATAAAAAGTCACCAAACTCAGCCCTTCCCTCTAACGCACTGGAGCTAAGAGAAACCAAATACTGACATCGTGCTTGAACAGGCAGAGACTGTTTGCTGTCTCAGACGCTTATAGTTGCAGCACTAATTTGAATGCAGCTCCTTTTTCCTAGTGATCATTCTCATTGAACTTTTCCCTGTGAGGCACAGAGGTCTTCCCTGCAGTACAAAGCCAGTTACGCACCTTCTGGATGAGAGCAAAGTTACTTTGCAAGGATTTGGTCACACCATTTTCATATAGCTTTCTCCTCATGTGGCTCTCCCCTGTATCCCCGTTCAGGCTGGACTGGTACCTCAAGAGGGACTTCAGCATTGTCTCAAAGGGATCCACTGAAAGCAAATAAAGGAAACACCATTCGAAAGTCAGGCAGCCACACCACACAGGGATGATGAAAACAGCAACCTCTTTGAGTGCTGCTACTTCTGGGCAGTGAGCAGGGCACGGCTTCTTCTCCCAGAAACAGTCTCTTTGGGGCATCAAGCTTCTCTTGGTCAGTGTGGGCTGGGACATCATAAGGTCTCTTCTCTGCTGCATGGAACTATACTGTGATCAGGTCTGGACCCTGCTGGCTCTGCCAAGTAATTCTTCACTAATAATGATGCCTTGCAAGCTTGTTCCCAGCTTGCCAGTTTCCAGCTGGTTGTGCCATTGACTTGGTGACACCACTGAGCATGGCATGCTCCTTCCCCTTCTCCAACCTGATCTGCAGCCCCTCTAGCACATTGCCCCTTGACAGCTGGTGCACCCTCCTGCCCTGACCACGACTATGCATGCAAGATATATAAGCTTGCGTGACAGACTGTGACAGCAGTTGCTCTCTGCACTCCTTACTTTGCTTCACAGCCTCAGCAAACCTCATGTGACACCCTACCGCTCCTGCATGATTTCTTTTGCATGCACTGAGTTCCCTGCTGATGAGCTCTTTCCAAACCAACGCCTACCTCTCTCAGCCAGGGCTGCCTCCAGCAGAGAAGCTCTTATAGAAAACAGTACCCCATGAAGCTACAGAATACTTTCTACTTCTAATCACCTTACTTTCCATCTTCCTTCCTCACAGACACTTGCAACAGTGCATAAACTAGGCAAAAACTCCATCTTCCATATCTACTTCAATTAGATTTTTAACTCTGAATTTCACCACCAGAGGCCTCTAATTAATAAATTTGCTAAAGTATATTAGGTGTCAATGCAAAATTGTGCCATAAAGCATGGCATACACCCTTTCTGTAAACTCTTCTGTGATTCTTGCAGTACTGGCACAATCTTTATGGAACTGCTGAAAGCAGCAATCAGGGTTTTTTCAAGAGGGATATTTTCACTGTTTATCACAGTCTGCTGTTTCTCCCAGATGGAGAGTGAAACCTCTGAGGCATCAGAAAACATCAAGCCTGGGCTAGACACGTGTGACTCTATCAACTGTGGACGTATCTAGCACTCCCAGCAGAAATCATGGCCTCATTATGCTGCTGGACAAACACAGGAGAACAGACAATTCCCACCCACAGAGGACTTACTATCTAATGATACAAAAGCAGATCATGAGGCCAGAGGCATGAATATGGTAAACTTTCCTAAATGCTCTTCTCTCACATCATTTCCCTTCCAATGTTTTTAAGCTGTACATCTCACCTTCTTTGCCACTTTGAATGATGGGGAGTATGTGCATGTGTCTTTTAGTACAGCAGATGGTACCTGCAGCTCTCCATGTGGAGCAGGCTGTTACGTGACTCTAGCTGCTGCTGACAATTCCTCCTCAAAGGTTCTTTGCTGTGGAGTGGCTGCTGCTATTCATGCCACGATTCCCTGTTGACTGGCTCTGGCAGGGCTAGGCACGGTACTGGGGCAGCCAGAAAGACACGTGGCTGGTGGTAAAGCCTGCATAGCACATCTGGCAAGCAGATGCATTTGGAGAGACCAGAGAATGCTTAGCACCATCACTAGCAGGAACTGCAAAGTTTGGTGCATATGAAAGAAAACCGCTGGATCAGCCACAAGCTCTGGTTTTTTGTCTCTAGCGTAAACTGGTCGTCCCATGCCACGCTCACTGTTGTGAACTCGGGACTGCAGAGCCCAGGCTGCTCTTTACTGAGAGCTGGCCCTGCCTCGCAGTATTTGGTAAATGGCCGTTTCTCCACAGCTATGGGAGGCTAGTGACTCCACAGAGCACAAACTGCCTCTGGGAGACAGAGCTCTGTCTTGCCAGCAGGAGGCACCTCCAGGACTTCTTTCTTCGACCTAATCTTGAAAACCTCTCCAGGGTCACATATTCGGTCCTCCTAGTGAAGCATATAAAAACTTCACATGTTGCTTCCTCTTACAAGGCAACCGTCACCCTCATCCTAAGACTCTTAGAGCGCTGTCTTGGACACCACTGTAAGTAAATATAGAGAGCTGATCTAACTCTGGATAGCTGAAACAGATGCCAGTCAGAACTGAACATCAGAGGTGGAAAGGACCTCTGAAGCTGCAGAGTACATACAAATGCACACAGAATAGCAATGAAGCTGTGCTGCTCGAATGGGCCAGGACCCATAGCTCCATCTCCAGCATTCAATAAGCTTCATGCATTGTTCTAGTCCATAAGGTGGCACTGACTCATGGGAGTTTTCCAAGTGGGCATCTGAACCCACTGCTCCTGGCAATCCTGAATTAGCCAACCTTCTTCACATCCACACCTTTTGCAGGCCTGGGCTGCTTCCCCAGAGCCAGCCTCCCACAGGAATCACCACTATCAGCAGCAAAATTTTACTTCCTTTGAGTTCTCCTCGCAAATTAATCTCATCCAAGCTTTAAGAGGCCACAAAAATATAGCAACTTCAAACATTGCTTTAAGCATGAGGAAAAACAGTCTCCAGGCTTCGGCAATCTGTTAATAACTATGACTACAATTAGTTCAACTTCAAGGCTCTCATGAAAGATGCACTACAGCACCTCTCCCTCTTTCCAAGAAGTTTGTCCACACCTGTGACACACACTTGAGACGAGAGGAGCCTTTTTATGCTACTCAGAGCTAAACCAAGAGCTACATCTCAAACTTGGAAACCAACAAGCAGGCACCTGTGAAGAGCAGCTCTGGCCTCAGGTACTCCAGCAGACTGCGGAGTCACATGGCAAGGGTTTTCAGGTGGGGATGGAGAGTCAGTAGTTGGATATAACCCAGTCAACAGTGGGCTGTCTCCTGCCCCACAGCACTGTGTGCACAGAAGAGATATGGACAAGACCAGGTCTCCAATAAAACTGCAAGATTCCTGCAGCCCCTTTGTGGCTGAGAGCTACCAAAACACCTATTCCCACGCACCAGGATAATGGCACAGGAAACGTTTTGCTACAGCCACTCAGCTACTATGTGTTGTTATACCTCAAAGCTCCAGGAGAAACAATCAATAAGATTTCTCACCTCTAATAAAGTTTGAGCACTTCTGACAAGCATCGGTGCTGAAAGAAAAGCACTGATACAACTAATATCACTGCTTTTTCAGGCCTGGGTTCAGTACAGACCATGAGAACCCTCCTTCTTAAGCCTGCTGCCTTATGAGGATCCCCCCATAAAGTCCTCCTTCTGCTGGGCTGAACACACTTTCCCTGGCCCCTCCTGCAGAACAGACTCCCCACTCCTCAGAGAGCACTGGCAGTCTTTCTTTGCACTTGCTTTATTCACAACCATGCCCGAGTACAGAAGTCAGAGCCGTACACAGGATTCTAGGTCTGCTCATCTTCATCTTGTGCAATAGCCTGGACACTTACTGCTCTTTACAGAAAATACACAACTCAGTGTAGCCTTTTCTTTTTTCCCACGGTTGTGTCATCCTGCAGGCAATTAATGCAGCCTGCTTTTGCTCCTCTCCTTCCCGTTTCTGCTACCCCAGCCCACAGGGGTACCCATCTCACTCTGCTTCCCTATGTTAACAAGGGGTGACAACACGGTATCATCAGGGCAGGCTGCTAACACAAGTGGGAGTATTTCACCTCCCCAATCCAGCATTCCACTTTCCCAACACAATCCAGCTTTGTTGCCTTTCATTTATCATATCCCATTACCTCCAGCTTAATTTATCATATCCCAGCAGCTCCAGTGCTATCCAAGCAAATTCTAAACTGAAATTCTGACAGAAACAGTTCTATTACTTTCCCTGTCTAATTACCAAAGAAGCATGGCATGCATTTCCTATTTACCCCCACCACTAAAAAATATGTTTAGCCCTTGGCATAGCAGGATGCCAGACCAATCTGTAGCTGCCTGAGTCACTTTATTTCCTGCATCTAAACCCAGGCACTGTATTTGTTTTTCTCCAGTATTTGGGTACTCTCAAATTCAGTACATTTCTGAGAACCTGCCTGCCCAGGGGGCCGTCACCACCGACTCCTCTGTTTCCCCCAAACACACTTGAGTGCATTCAGACCTTTCAGGGTGTGTTTCCACTTTCTGCCATCCTCCATGTCTTGCTGATTTTCATTAACTCCCACTCCTTCCTCAGGTTGTCACTGTTTGCTTTGAGTCTCTCTGGCAACTGTACAAGAAGTTTACCCATCACGACCCCAGCATAAAGTGATGCTGAGATATCTGCCTGTGCTTAAAGACAACCTACAGGGTCAGGTCAGAGGTATGCAACCATTACCTCATTCAACCTAGCTAGATGAAAACTGGAAAAACAAGAGTTTAAACCCAAATATCAACTGAGTTCTTGTGTGTGATCACCTCAGGAAGCAAAACACCCACCTAAGAGGCTCACACCATAAATTTAAATACCCTCCCAGAACTAAGATGGTCGACTCAGCACCACTGACCACTTCCAAGACTGGAAGATCACTAAAGGTTTTCAGCACAAAATTCCACACACCTTAGAAAAATAAAAGTTAAAGAACTTGTTCAAATAATACTTAAAAAATCTCCACACTGAACCATACAAGGGAGCTATCACAAACTAGCACAGCTGTTTTCAGACTTAATTCAGCAAAGTTCCCCCTCTTAAACTGTATTTCAGGCTGCTTTCAAAATGTACTCCAAGTGGCTACAGGATCTTCACCTTGCTGTTTCAAACTAATGAGCATGATGCTTTCCATAAACAGTTGCCTGTAGGGAGACATAAGCATACTAACACCACATTAACAAGAGACACAATAGCATACTAATAAAAGACACAAGCACACTAATTTCTTGATGGTCACCGAATAGCAGTAACTCTTGGTCATTCACATTCAAGTCCAATTTGCAAGACCAAAGACATATCTGAACCACCACGTCAGCTCCAAACTATGTCTAATTTTCTTTCTACTTAGAATGAAACCCCAGCTCCCTTTGACATAGGATACCCAGCAAGGCCAGAAGGAACAGACAGGACTCAAAGACAGAGCAAAGGACACTTACACAACCGGTTGGGGTTAATATGTTGTTTCAGGAGATCTATGGAGCCAAGGCTGACAACAAGACGCCTTCCAAACCAGAAAGAGACCAGTGGGCCATATTTTTCATGAAGGTTCACCAGGAACTCATGCAGACTGCTGCTGGCAATGATATCTGGCAGGTTGCCATCCCTGAGGAACACAAAGAGGGCATCCAGTCATGAACAGCACCCTCTGCCAATGCTGAATTTGATCAATGTGGAGATGGAACTCACTTACTTTTCATCAGTTGGAGTCAGCCCAGGGATACCCGATGCCTGCCTAGATGCCTAGGGAGTAAAAGGAAACATGTAATCTCCTTGAATTTAAGATTTCATGCAAGCCCCATAGCTTTCAGTAGGACTGCTGGAATTTCCGCATCAATACTGCCACACTACTAACAAAAATCAAACAAAAACCAAGTAAGCCACATCCTCACGCCTCAGACCTGCTAAGGCTTATGAAGCCGATCACCCA
The DNA here is from genome assembly GCF_000703405.1 of Apaloderma vittatum. NCBI lineage: Eukaryota > Metazoa > Chordata > Aves > Trogoniformes > Trogonidae > Apaloderma > Apaloderma vittatum. The sequence continues at coordinate 30,189 of NW_009712787.1, forward strand.
CAAGTGTGTGCCTGGTCCCAGCAGCTAAACCGCCCGGTTAGATGGCAGGTCCCCGCGTCAACGTTTTAAAGGGTCAGGTCTGAAGGTAGGTCTTACTGCCTGATTGTGCCCTGGAGAGCTGCACACGAACAAATCTGCCAGGGGGCACATAAAGCCTTTCTTAAGGGGAATTCACCGCTGTAA